>NC_091470.1:274836815-275139845 GCF_036971445.1 Narcine bancroftii
GTCAAGGAGATTCATAATGATGCATTGTTAAATATACTTGGAACCCTGGACACATGAATATTTACACCCTGAATATACAGGACATATTTTTGAAGGTATCAGAAGGGTGTGAGAATGTTTTGATTGGAAAGGATTTTAATTTTTGTCTGGACTCGGTCATGGACGAGTCAGCAAAGAATATAACAAGGGCCAAGACAGCTAAGTTCATCTGGAATTTATGAAAGAACTGAATCTCATAGATGTCTGGAGTAGGCTGAATCTGAAAGAGATTATTCCTTTTACTTGAGTCAACATGATTCCTACACTAGAATTGATTTATTTTTGGCATCAGCCCAATTGAAGGGTAGGAGAGTGGAAACCAAGTACATGGTGCAGCTACTGTCTGACCGCTTGCCCTTGATGTTATACATCATAATGCCAGACAAGCAGGCCTCAATAAATAGATGGCACCTGAATACACTGCTGTTGGGAAAAAGCAGAATTTTGCAGCTTTGTCAGGGCCAGATAGAAATGTTCTGTGAGACTAACTGCCTCTCTATTGTCGATAACTTCCTAATATGGGACAAATTAAAGGCTTATTTAAGAGACCAGATCATTGGGTTTATCAAAAGCATCAAAAAGGGGCACACGAAGGAGGTTAATGCCCTAGAACAGGAGATAGCTCAATTGGAAAATGATTACCAAAGAGCAGGTACAGAATAAAAATACAGGAATTTGCTGAATAAAAAGCTCAAATATAATACATTTCAAACATATAAAACAGAAAAGTTGATTTTAATATCTAGATAGCAGTTCTATGAGCTGGGGGAGAGAACCCACAAAGTCTTGTCCTGGCAGGTGAAGGCAAAAGAGGCCTCAAGAACAATTAATGCAATTCAAACAAGAGGAAAGCAAGATCTCATCAAAACCAAAAGAAATAAATGATACATTTGGAAGGTTTTACAAGGAATTGTATAAATTGGAAACAAGTGGGGCTCCTACCAAAATAGACAATTTCTTGCTTTCATTGGACTTACCAAATTTGGATCAGGAAGAGCGAGAGGAGTTGAATGCCCCTTTCTCTAAAGAGGAGATTGCATAGACCCTGAGCTCTTTGTAGGCTGGCAAATCACCAAGGGAGGATGGTTTCCCCTCTGAATTTTATAAAGAGTTCAAAGATCTGCTAATGCCCCAAAGGTGGTGGATCAGACGGCAGAGACGCATACCCTCCCAGAGCCTTTCTCAACAGCAATCATCATGGTGATTCCAAAAAATGGCAGGGACCATTAAGCCCTGCCTCATATAGACTCATCTTATTATTAAACACAGATTATAATTTTTTTGCAAAAGCATTGGCTAATAGGTTGGCAGAATGTTTGCTGAAATTAACAAATCCAGATCAAGATTGATATGTAGAAAAGAGGCAATCAGCAAATAATATAGTTAGATTGCTTAATAGAGTACATCTGACACAGTCAGGGGTGGATCCAGGCGTAGCTGTATCTCTGAATGTGGAGAAGTCTTCAACAGGCTGGAGTGAGACGTTTTGTTCATACTGAGAACTGAGTCGCTGGCAGAAGCCATTCGGCAGGATCCAGACATAAGAGCATTCAGGGTGGGCCAGGTGGATCACAAAATCAACCTTTATGCTGATGATGTGTTAGTATATTTGATGAGCCCTGAGGGGTCGTTGACCAGGCTGAAGACTAAACTGGAGGATTACAGGAAGGTCTTGGGGTACATCTGGACAAAAGTGAAATTATAGATAATATCAACAAGAAAGTCCATTTAAATGGCTGCAAGAAGGCATTAAGTATTGGGGGATAAAAATAGATACATATTTATGTAACTTATACAAACTTAATTATCTCCCTTTGCTCCAGAAGATTGAGGAGGACCTTGATAGATGGAGGACTCTGCCCATAACACTGGTGTGGAGATTTAATTGTGTCAGAATGAAGGTGATACCAAGGCTCCAGTATCTTTTTCAACGTTACCCATTTCATTGCCTCATAGTTTCTTAAGATGCTCAGCAAATGTGTCAGAAGTTTCGTGTGCAATGGTATGGTGGCTGGAATCTCCATGGAAAAGTTGACATGGGATTACAATATGGGGGGAGGGGTTAAAATTACCAGATTTCAAAAAATATTATTGGGCAGTCCATGCAAATTTTATTGCCTCTTTGAGGGAGGCCCCCCTATAGATGATTCTTTCCTTATTCTAATATATCCTAATTTCAGAGTATCATCTTCCAAATGCATGAGCCTCAATATTCTGAATTTCAATCTCTTTAATCCAACAAATCAAACTGTGGCTGCTGCTTTATGTAGTTTTAATTTGTTGCATAATCTTGTATTAAAACCTTCATAATGATGAACAACAAAGCATTTATTGTATGATAGAGATATAAAACGCATATAAAAAAGCTCAAACTTTAAAGAGACACAATGATATTTAAAGAGACAAAAAAAAATCAAAGAAAAATTTCTCGTGCTCACGTCTTCTTCACATCCTGAAGAATAATGAGCAAGTCGTTAGTCTGGGCCGATATTACAACATATTATATCATAATCACTATGGTAACTCTACAAACAATAGTCTCTTAAGGAGACTCGCACAAAATTAACTAAGAGTTAAAAAACACAAGGTTTTAATCTTAACACTCCCCTCTCCCCCGGGCACAAAATTGGACTACATGCGGTAGATGAAAAGATACCAGGAGAACTTTTATACAAATGGGACACTAAATTAATTTCAAAGAAAACAGATAACCCCAAACTAAAGAATATACTTCATATCTGGCAAAAAAATAAATCAATGTATTGGATGGAAGATGGGGTTATCTGCTAAAATGTCTTTGACCTAGAACAAGTTAATACCCTTGACTCTGGGTAGCAAGATCCTGGACACCTGGTGCCAGAAAGGGATCAGGTGTATCAAGGACTGTTACAAGCAAAGACAGCTCATGTCATTAGAGTAGTTGATGAACAAATACGATTTGTCCAATAGAACATTCTTCTGCTCTCTGCAATTAAGATCTTTCTTAAGGTAAAAATTAGGACTCTCTATGACCCTACCGAAATGTAGTAATGTGGAGATTCTAATTTGACAGGGGAATGTGTGTAAATTTATTTCTTGAATATATTACATATTATAAAGTGAAGGCCTGAAGCCAGGTCGAGGGAGTGATGGGAGTCAGACTTGGGTACAACAGTCAATGAAGAGTAGTGGCAAGACCTGTGTCTGGACAGTGTGACTGAGGTCATTAATGTTAGATACAGGTTAATGTAATGCAACATATTGCACCAGCTGTACCTCACACCACAAAAATTACATAAATCAAAGCCAGAAATATCAGAAATGTGCTTTAGGTGTGGGGTGGAGATTGGAACCTTTGTCCACACCACCTGGCTGTGTACAAAGGTGAGATCCTTCTGAGAGGACCTGGGGGGTATTCTGAAAAAAATTACAAAGGTGGATTTTCCACAAGGTCCGGAGTTGTACCTTCTGGGTGATGTAGGGAGTATGAGTTTTAGACTGTCCAAATATCAAAATCAGTTCATGAAAAGGAAGTGTATAGTGGTTACATGGAAGTCCAACTCCCAACGGAATATGGAAATGTAGAATTGCATTCCCTTGGAGAAAATCACTTACAATCTAAGGAGGAAATATGACACATTTATTAAAGTGTGGCAACCATGTCTGAAATACATGGACACATAGATTGGCTAGTTCTTCCTCCCTTGGAAATATGGACACAGTAAAAATCTATCCCAGCAGGGAAAAGAGTGGAGTTAAGGAAGTGGGACTTGGCACGGGTGACGTGCATGTTTTTTAGCTGGTTATTTTAGTTTTTTTTTTTAGTTCTTCCTTTTTATTCCTTACCTGTGTTATTTAGTTAGGTAGGTTGTTCAAAATATCTAACATATGATTAATAAATCTTAATTGAGCTGCTTCATAATAATTTTAAAAATTAGGTAATTGCAAACCTCCCAAAGCATACTGCCAGGTCAATTTATACATTGCTACTCTTGCTAATTTTCATTTCCATAAAAATTCTTGAACTACTTTATTTAAATCTTGAAAAAAGAATTTTGGAAGAGAACAAGGAATCGATTGAAACAAATATTGAATTCGCGGAAAAATATTCATCTTTATACAATTGACTCGACCTATTAAAGTTAAAGGTAAATCTTTCCATTTAATCAAATCCGCTTTAATCTTTCTTATTAATAGTACATAATTTAAATTATACACTGATTGAAAAGTTACATTAATCATTACCCCTAAGTACTTAATTTTATCAGTCCATCGACATTTACTAATTTGTCTAGATTGATCGTAATTTCCTTCAGAAATTGGTATTTCACTTTTATCTCAATTCACTTTATATCCAGATAATTCTAAACAATTTTGCAAATAAATTAAAGATTGATCGGATTAGTTAAATATATCAAAATATAATCAGCAAATAAATTAATCTTATATTCACCCTGTCCAATCCTTATACTTGTAATATTCTCATTCTGCCTGATAGCCTGAGCTAACGGTTCAATGACCAACGCAAATAGGGGTGGAAACAAAGGTTAACCTTGATGAGTTGAACGCGTTAATTTAAAAAAGGAAGACATTTGACCATTTGTCGCCACCCTTGCTACAGGATTATTATATAGTGCCTTCACCCAACCAATAAATAAGGGTCCAAATTTATATTTCTCCAAAACTTTAAATAAAAAATTCCATTCGACCCTATCAAAAGCTTTTTCAGCATCTAATGATACCTAACTTGGTGGATTAAAGGAATAAAAAGATTGCATGATTGTTTTGAAGAAGGTAATTTTTTATTATTTAATCATCTTAAAGAAAAATTTGGGATTTTAGAGAATTCTCTGTTTGTTTATTATCAAATTAGGGCATTAGTGAAAGATAATTTTGGAAGAGAAATGAACATTTCTAAGTTAACTAAATTTGAATTTATGGTTTCATATTTTTCAGATAAAGGGTTTATATCAGAAATGTATGCATTATTACAAGATACAATGGTTTAAAAAAATTTAGATACATCTAGGATTAAATGGGAGCATGATTTAAGTTGTGAGATTAGTCAGGTGGATTGGGAAAATATGTATTATGATGGGTTGACTAAATTAATTAATGTAAGATATAGTATGGTTAATTATAAATTTTTGCTTCAGTTATATTTAACCCCTGAAAAATTGAAAAAATATGGATTTAGTAATTCAGACTTGTGTTCTAGGTGTGGATTATGTGTTGGAACATTTCTACATTCTGTTTGGTTTTGTGATAAAGTTCATCCTTTCTGGTTTAAAATTAGGATTTTTCTTCAAAATTTTTTTAAAGTTCAATTTCCCTTAGATCCAAAAATTTTTTAGTTCGGTTATTTTACTCCGTTAGTGGACTTGGGGTTGGATAAGTCTCAGTCAGCATTTATTCGTCTAACATTGACAGTTGGTCGTAAATGTATTGCTATGTCTTGGAAAGATGAAGCGGAGTTAAATATAGTTCGATGGCATAATGAGTTGAAGTCGTGAATCTATATGGAGGAAATAACATATAATTTACATAATAATTATGATTTTTTTGTTAAGATGTGGACACCATATATGAAGAATATGAATTTAGTAAAATTGTAAATTACTGAATGTTTTTGTTTATTTTTAATGCTTCCCTTTAGGGATTTGTTGTGGGAGGGGGAGGGGATGGGTTTACTGCTTTATTATTAGACTACTTATTCTGTAAAAGTCTATTTATTTTTATTATAAAAATACTAAATAAAGTTTTTAAAAAAAAGTTAGGTAGGTTGTTTTTTCTTAGGTTTCGGTGGGGGCTGTGAACTCCACTAGTATTTGTATAATTTGCATGATTATATGTTTTGGGGCAAGGAGGGTGTGATAAATACACACTCTGTATGTTATATAAATGGTGAAAAAGATTGTATTGGTTGTTTGAATTGTTTTATGAGTCTATGGAAACCTCAAAATAAAATATTCAAAAAAAAAAACAACCCGAGTCTCAACATGGTCAAGACAAAAATTATTCTGGTCTTCCAGAGATTGAAGAGCAAAAAGTTCCTTGGTGTGCTTATAAAGGATAACCTATCCTGGACCCACAGTGATTCATTAGTCAGGAAGGTGCAGTTGGATCTATGATTGTGTGGTACAGTAACTGCAAAACATTGGGCTGGAAGTCAATACGGAGGATCATCAAAATAGCTGAGATTATCACTGGGGTCTCCCCTAGATTGGCAACATTCACCAAAGGGAGCATTGCTCAGAGGGCTCAAATAATTACTGCGGACCTTTTCAATCCACCAATCGAAATCTTTGACCCATTACCATCAAGAAGGAGGTACAGGAGTGCAGCTAACTGAGATTCATGGTAGTGCTGGTGCTGGCTCCGCCCCCATCTGCTCACTTATAATCCTGGTTTCCCACCTAGACCCAGAACCCTACCCAATAGTTATAAGCTAATTAAAGTGTTTGTTCTCCCTCCAGTCGTGAGAACTTTTATTCAAGCTACAATTTTATTAGCTTATTCCCTAACGATGGAAGCGCTACTCAAGCCCGGTATGCTACTGATAGATCCTCTATACTGCAACATGGCTGAGGAGTTCACATACTGGCTAGACTGCTTCCAGGCCTACCTGAGACATTTTCCACACCGATGAACTCAGGAGGTCTGCATTCGTTTTGAGGGTAGGAATGAAAGGCTATGCAGTCATCAGGGACTGCTCTACATATAACGCTACCAATCTGGCTCTCCACTCCTGGTCCAGTCCTTCTCAGGAAGCATGTGAATAGAAGCAAGACCAACACCCTGGTGGAAAGGGTGAAACTGCTTCATGCCAAACCCATGTATGCCTATGTGGAGTACCTGGATGGCAGGGAAGACACCATTTCCATTAGGGACCTGACAACTGCCAGAAGAGTGTCCATTGCCTCAGGTGCCCTGTGAGCCATGGAGCTCATTCTTGCCCTAGTCAGGGCATCAGGGGATCCGGTTCAGGAAGAAAGTGCATCCCTCTCCACCTTTGAGCCGGAGACCCAGCCTACCTCTCCTCCCTCACAAGAAGTCCAGGAGATCCAAGGAGTCCAAGGCCCTCCGGTACTAAGGCGCTCCACCAGGATCTTCAGACCCCCGGACTGCTTAAATCTAAATTTGCAAATACCTCTATTTTTCAACCATTTCTTTTCTGAACCCGTGTTCTCTGACTTCATTCACAGACCCTAAATTCTGCAGGAAGGGGTGAATGCAGTGAACTGGGATTCACTGGTCATGTGTTGTGCTGATGGCTGGCCCCACCTCCCAGCTTTGCCCCCATCTGCTCACATACAACTCTGGTTTCCCTACCTAAATCCAGAGCCCTACTAAAGACTACTGTGAGACCCTACCCATAATTATAAGCTATTAAAACCGTTTGTTCTCCCTCCAGTCATGAGAGCTTTCATTTGCAAAAGGAGCATCAAAATCAGATCTAGGAAATAGCTTCTTCCCTCAGGTGGAGATTGATGAATAGTATCCGGTATCTGAGTAAATAGAAGCAAGACCAACACCCTGGTGTTTATTTATTTAAAATTATATTTTTATGTGATTCTTATGTTGTGTGTGTGTGTGTGTGTGTGTGTGTGTGTGTGTGTGTGTGTGTGTGTGTGTGTGTGTGTGTGTGTGTGTGTGTGTGTGTGTGTGTGTGTGTGGTGTGTGTGTGTGTGTGTGTGTGTGTGTGTGTGTTCCAGAGAAACACAGTTTTGTCTGGTTGGTTATTTACACATGATAATAAACTGAAACTTGAAAACACTTAACATCTCACCTCTTTCTTGATCTCAAAATTCCCAAATGCATTCCCCACTTTGTGATTTCTACTATTGTCCATATCCTTCTCCTTGGTAAACACTGCCGCATAGTACACATTTAGTACACCATTCACTACCTCTGACTCCAAGCATAAATTTCTTCATTTTCTTTGTTTTTAATGCAAGTATAAAATGCCTTGAGATTCTCTTTAATCCTGCTTACGAAGGACATAGCTTGGCACTTTTTGACCGTCCTAAAGCCCTGCTTGAGCTCTTTCCTAATATCTTTATATTGCTCCAGGGCCCTGTCTGATTGCAGCTTCCTAAACCTAAGCCTCCATTTTCTTTTTGACTAAATATTAATTATAATTAGTTTGTCATACACATTGCACAATTTCATCTGCACTGAATGTCTTACTTGCTGCAGATGAACAGATATTTGCAAATGAAAACTGTAATAGTAAACTTAATTGAATTATAAAATACATTAAATACTTAAATATAATAAATATTCAGTGACTTCAGTGTGAAAGAAAGTGCCTTTGCAATTGTGCAGATAATCTTTTTGTAGTGTGGGACCCATCCCTGATAAGCATTACAAGGGGAATTTCAAGTCTGATGCTGTTGTAAAGAAACTTTCTTGAACCTAAAGGTACTTGGTTTCAGGCTTCTGTACTTTTTGTCCAAAGGAGGCAAATGAGAAGAGGTTGTGGCCAGGGTAGTGGGGGTTCTTTATGATATTTTCTGCCTTCTTGAGGCAATGGCTCATGAGATATCTACAGTGGATGAGAGCTTGGAGCCTGTGATGGTCGTAGCACGTTTGTGTCCACTTGTATCCTTCTGTATTCCTGAGTGCTTTCAACCCTGTAAATATACATTTCACAGTGCATCTGTGGAAGTTTGATAGGGAATCCAACAAAATGCCAAATCTCTTCAGACTCCTTAGAAAGTAGCCTTCTTCAGAATCAAAATTTGTCATGAACACGTGTCATAAAATTCTTTGTTTTGTGGTAGCAGTATTGTGCATTCAGTGGACAATTGCTATAAATTGCGTTTTTGTAATACACTATTTAAAAAAAATAAATTAGTGCAAATGAAGAGAAAACACAGGGTAGTGTCTGTGGTTCATTGTCCATTTAGATATCTGATGGCGGAAAGAATTAAACTGTTTTTGTGCCATTGAGTGTTCGTATTTAGGCTCCTGTACCTCCTTCCTGATGGTAGCAGTGAGAAGGGGGCATGCCTGGGTGGCGAGGGTCTTGAGACATTGCCTCTTGTAGATATCCTTAATAGAGTGAATAATGATGATGCTGGCTGAGTTCACAGCTCTCTGTCGACTTTTCCTGTCTGTGCATTCACATTTCCATACCAGGGAGTGATGCAACCAGTCAGAATGCTCTCCACAATACAACTGTAGAAATTTGAAAGTCTTTGGCTCAGTGGTTCCCAACCGTTTTTCTTTCCACTCATGTACCACTTTAAGTATTCCCTATGCCATAGATGCTCTGTGATTAGTAAGGGACTGCTTAAGGTGGTATGCGAGTGGAAAGAAAAAGTTCGAAAACCACTATTTTAATTGTACCTAAATGACTCATTAGTGCACGGTTTCATAACTCCAAAAGGAAATGGGCCAATGACAATTTTTCTCAAGCAAAATATTTCAGTAACAATTGGGTCTAGACCAGTGGTTCTCAACCTTCCTTCCTACTCACATACCACCTTAAGCAATTACAGAGGACCAATGGCATAGGGATTACTTAAAGTGGTATGTGAGTGGAAAGAAAAAAGTTGAGAACTACTGCTTAGCCCATTTTCCACTGGAATCCCAGTTAATTGGCTGTGCAGGAAGCTCTTTGTGCCATTTCCACTGGGTACCATTAACTGGGACATTAATTTTCTTTTTCACTGAACACTCTCATCCCAGCGGATTGGAGTGTTTTACCTTCAACTAGAAATGGGTGACTTTCTGCTGTCCCTTTTCCACTGGTTTTATCAACATGTCGGCATCAGCAAACGCCAGGGATATGAGTAGGGGTGGAGGCTGTTAATCCCCAGTATGTAATGGCATGATTTGACACCAGATTTTGGACAGTGTTCCTTTTCCACTGGACCCCGTCCAAGTAAATTCCCAGTTAATTCCTGGATCAGGGTGCCAGTGAAAAAGGGACTTTTGGTGACATATCAAATCTTCTCAAACTCTAACAAAGTATAGCAGCTGGCAAGTTATCTTCATGATTGCTTCGACATGAAAGTTCAAGGATCGATCTTACAGATGTTGACACCCAGGAATTTGAAATTCTTTACCATTTTCACTGCTGACCCGTTGATGAGGACTGGTTTATGTTCTCCTAGTTTCCCTTTCCTGAATTCCACAATCAGTTCCTTAGTTTTCCTAATGTTGAGTGCAAAGTTGTTGTTGTGATACCACTCAACTGGCTGATCAATCTCACTCCTATGTGCTTCCTCATTGCCGTCTCTGATTCTGCTGACAACTGTGGAGTCATTGGCAAATTTTTAGGTGGCATTTGAATTGTGCCTGGCCACTCATTCGGGTGTAGAGAGAGTGGGCTAAGCATGCATCCTTGAGGCACGTCTCTGCTGATTGTCAATGAAGAGAAGACGTTATTACTGATCCTCACGGTCTTCTGATGAGGAAGTCAAGCATCCAGCTGCAGTGGCCCAGGTTGCCTCAAAGATGTGCTGGCTCCTGGAAAGGTCTACTGAAATAGGGACTCTCATACACTTGAAGGCACTAACCCTCTCAACCTTCCTCCCATCAATGTGGTCAGGAGTGTGGTCCCTTGGGCTCTCCTTCATAAAATCAACTATCAGCTCCTTGGTCTTGTGACAATGTGAGAAAGGTTATTGTTCTGGCACCATGCAACCAGGTTCTTGATCTTCATCTGAATTTTGATTCATCATTTCCAGTTCTTCAGCCAACAACAGAGATGCCATCAGTGAATTTGTAGTTTGAGTTGGAGCTGAATTTGGCTATGCAATTAAGGGAGTACAGAGAGTAGCATAGGGAACTAAGCACACAGACTTGGGCTGCCCATGTTAATTGTCAATAAGGAGGAGGTGAAGCTGCTGATCTGCACTGATTGGGATTTGCCCATGAGGAAGTTGAGGATCCAGTTTCAGAGGGACGAACTGAGTCCCAGATCCCTTATCTTGGTCATGAGTTTTGCTATTATGATAGTGTTGAAGAATAAGTTCTAGTCAATGAACAACAGCCTGACATAGGTGTTCCTGTTGTAGTCTAGGTGATCTAATGCAGAGTGGAGGGTCAGTGCGATTGTGTCTGCTGTTGACCTGTTGTAGTGAGAGGGATCGATCCAGTCAATACTGGGGAAATTATAATCTCCCACGACAACAACTCCATTGCTTTTGCAGCTTTCCATTATCTATCTACACTTCTACTATTCCACTTCTTGATGGCTATCAGGAGGCCTTTTGTATAATCCTATCAGAGCGACTGTACATTTCTGATCTTTAGCCACACTCCCTCAGTGGATGATCCCACCATTTTGTGCTCTCTGAGTGCAGCTGTGACATTCTCCCTGATAAACAATGCAACACCTCCACCTCTTTACTTCCTTCTTTATCCAATCTAAAAAAAACAAAACCCAAGAACATTAAGCTGACGATCCTGTCCCTAGTTTCTGTAACGTTCAAAGAACTGATTCCAGCTCTTAAGTTTATCTGCAATCCTCCTTGCATTAAAGTAAACACAAAAATATAAAGTTTGTTTCTTTTCTTTCCTGCAGCAAAACGCACTATATCAGTCCAACTGAAGATTTTTTTAAAGAGGGATCAATTTCTGAATCCACTCTGAAACCAAACAGTCATTTGGTCTGCTGCCAGTTTTCCAAGGTTTGTTTAGTGCCAGGCAACTAAGAGCATTTGGTAAGCCATGCCAAGTCTACGTGTTTGACTCAGACCACTGCCATTCATGAAAATGCTCAACTCTGATTTTGGAGATTTCAAAAATATGATTGTAGAAGAAGCATTATTCTGAGAAAAAGTTAGAATTCACTAACATGCTGCAAAATAAAAGATAATAGCAGATTGAAATATAATGATCAATAGAGATTAACAAGACATTTATAAATACTTTCATACCAAAAGAGCCACTTAAATCTTAATTGAAAGGTTTGGTTCAAATTGTGAACTCATCACTTCAGTTAATTTGTTAACTATTGAGACAGTAGTCCTGTCAGAGTACTGCCTGCTGGTAACCTGATTCCATCTCATAAAGATTATGCTTTTGGAATAAAAACTCAGCATCATTTTTATCCCCAAAAAGCAAATGGGAATGTTGTTCCACTTTATCTTCCACCATTGCCTTGCCCTATTTCATTTAATTCTAGTTCACTTGAAGATTTTGTCTTTTTACTCTTTCTACAAGTTCTCTTCCTGCCTCTCTGTTATATCTGATTTCAGTGTTCGGAAATGCGAATGGTACATGTTTTGAGTTGGACATGTTTTGGGCTGGAGGCTGAATAAATGGATTGAGAAGCTCATTGTTTTGCATTTTCGTAAATTTCAAAGCAATATTAATTCTTCAGGAGCCAACTAACATACCATCCTTTCACTCTCCCTTTTTTGTCAAAGCCCTGGAGTCTTCAACAACTGATTTATCTGCTGGACAACTCGAGAAAAATTGCTGAAAATACCTGCCAGGTTTGGCAGCATCTATGAAAGTAAAATCAGTTCATGTTTAAATTTGAAATTCTGACTTCAAAATAAAGTTGGGAATTTCATTGCCATGCTTTCTGTCAAAATGCCCACATGACGAGAGTTATCAGCTTTTCTTGTTAAACTGTAACCTGGTCATTTATTTTTGAGATCACGCCCTGTGCCAACTATACAGTTCTACAGATCTGAAACTCCATTGACTCAGTGCCTGGTGGTTTAGGAATACAGGTCTGCGCTGCTTAACATCCAATCGGGCAACATCCAACCACATATACGTCTGTGGTTCAATAGGGTTATAATGGAGTTGTCAGAAATCCCAATCGGAGAACATGAGAAAGGGACACAGAAGACATAACCGGAACTGTAGAAGAAGCAAGGGAAAAGGAAACTGCAGAAAGAGAGGAATAACAGATGCAGAAGAGGTTCTTTGCAGACCTCAACATCTTGCTGAAGAGTGCTGAAGAGGTGAACCCAAACACTGAATGCTTTTCTCTGATAGAGAGGGATGCTCATGTAGTGTTTGCTGCATATAAATAAATTTATGAAGAAACAATAAAGCAAACTAGGCAAACAACATATTCCTGAAGAAGCCAACACCTCCCCATGAAGAGCCTCAGTCAGGTCCTTCAGGCATTACAGGGTGACTGTTCATTAATGGAGGTTATTAGACCTGAAACTCATCCAGTGGAGCAATATGAGGGAGTTAAGAACAGTGATGTGGATGACCTGATCCTTTTTGTTAAACTGTGTGTGATATAAGCTAATAAAGTGTTTACCTAAAAGATTAAAAAGTGAAAAAATAGTTTAATTTATTGTAAGTTCAGTATCCCATATAGTTTTGCTAATTACATATATTAATATGGTGTTCACAAAACGTCCACATAGCATAACGTCCACTTTCACAGAATGTATCATGGACATTAAGTGATGCATACCTGTAATGTTAAATTGGTCATTTTGTGTTTTAGTGATGCAATCAGTCACTCTCTACAAGTCTGCCCATAATGACTTGACAGAGAACAAGGGCATTCAAGGCTGGGGTCAAGATCTTTACAAGAAGTCCAGGTACGACCTGAGGTAGGCCATCTCCAAAGCAGTGACAATTTTGGAGGAAGCAAAAGACAAAAACAGATCAACACCAGTTATGGCTTGGAGTGCAGGCCGTTACAGCCTACAAAGTGACGGTGAGCACTATAGATGGCTACGATGCTTCATTACCTGAGAGCTGAACACCTTCTATGCCCACTTTGAGAAGAACCAAACAATGTCCACTAGAATCCCTGAAAAGGCTGAGGACCTTGTGATATCTGTCTCTGAGGACAACATCAGAACAACATTCAAGAGCGTGAACCCTAACAAGGCATCAGGCCCTGATAGTGTACCTAGCAAGGAACTGAAAATCTGTGCAAAACAACGAGCTAGAGTGTTCACGAACATTTTTAACCTCTCATTGCTGCAGTCAGAGGTTCCTATCTGCTTTGAAAGGGCATCAATCATCCTGGTACCCACAAAGAGTAACATGGGCTGCCTCAACAACTACCACACAGTCGCACTAACTTCCACTGTGATGAAATGTTTCAAGAGGTTGGTCACGAGCAGAATTAACACGTACCCAAGTAATTTGCCCATCATCACAATTGCTCCAGCAAATACAACATTGCTGGCTCTCCACTCAGCTCTGGATCACCTCAAAAACAACAATTCATACATACGGCTGCTCTTCATAGACTACAGTTCATCCTTCAATACCATTATTCCCTCAGTGCTGGTCAAGAAGCTACAAATTCTAGGCCTCTGTACCCCTCTCTGCAACTGGATCCTTGAGTTTCTCATTGGAAGACCACAGTCAATACAAATTGGAAACAACGTGTCCTCATCACTGATCATCAACACAGGCACACCTCAAGGATGCATGCTTAGCCCACTGCTCTACTCGTTATACACTCATGACTTGTAGCCAGGCACAATTCCAATGCCATCTACAAGTTTGCCAATGACACCACAGTTGTTGGCAGAATCACAAAAGGCAATAAGTAAGCAGACAGGAGGGAGATGGATCAGCTCATTGAATGGTGTAACGACAACTATCTTGCACTCAACATCAGCAAAACCAAGGAAATGATTGTGGACCAGGATGAAGTCAAGGGAACACAACCCAGCCCTCATCAAGGGCTCAGTAGTGGAGAGGGTCAAGAACTTCAAATTCCTGGGTGTTAACATCTCCCAGAATCTGTCCTGGAGCCTTCACATTGACGCAATCATGAAGAAGACTTTCCAGCGGCTATACTTTGTGAGGTGTTTTGAGGAGATTCAGCGTGTCACCCAATACTTTCATAAACTTCTGCAGGAGTTATCGTGGAGGGGATTTTGGCTGGTTGCATTACTGTCTGGTGTGGAGGCGCCAACTTTCAGGGCAAGAATAAACACCTGCGAACAAGTTAACACCTGTTAACTTGGCCTGTGACATCACAGGCACCAGATTTCACTCTATCAAGGACATCTACACGAGGTGGTGAGGTCTCTACCCTCAAAGATCCCCACCATCCAGGCCATGCTCTCTTCACACTGCTACCATCGAGAAAAAGGTACAGGAGCCTAAAGATGAGCACTCATCAGCGCAAAGACAGGTTCTTCCCCACTGCCATCAGATTCCTGAATAATCAATGAAACAAAGACACGGCCTTACTTTTTGTGGATTATTATTATTTTTTTAATATATATATCTAGTAATATCATAATATGGTTATAGTATGATTGTTTGCTCTATGATGCTGCCACAAAACACCGAATTTCATGACTTGTTCATGACAATAAATCCTGATTCTCATCATGTACTTCTAGACTGTTGATGGTGGGAAATATGTTATATAAATGACTTTGAATTGGTTGGAGATTTGGTGAGGAGACAGGAATCTATTATAACTACCCAACTTTAAATTCCACCAAGGGAATTAATCAAGCACTTATGAGGGATATGACCTCTACTTTTAGTGAATTGTGCGCACAAAATGTCAGCCACAAAGAACATTTCACCTCTGAGATGGATGTTTTAGTCTCCGAGCTCAGTCCTGAGACCTGATCCCAAACTGACTTATTTTTCCCCTTTCATGTGGCACTGAGTGAAAGATGAACCATTAGAGGTGCCCTTTCATAGATAGGAGATTAATGCAAGCTTTTTTTCTCCCACATGCTGTAAAATATTCCCAGAGTTCTCTCTGGTGTTCTATCATGCATACATCTCTCAAACAATAGCAAAAGTATTGTCACATTCTTGAATGTGAAAGCATGTTATGCACAAAACTGACAGCAGATTTCCTGCATCACAACAGATTGCACTTTAAAAAGTATCATGACTGGCTGCACCAGATTTGTGAAAGGTGGTGCCAATGTTTTGCAACCACATATGTTCCCTTCCAAATCCGAAAATATGCTGTGGAATTATCTGCCATCCATTAGTAATGATCAAAGTGCACTCCAGAGCACTTTTCCAGTTCCAAGATAATCCTTCATGTAAATGACAGGCAGTGACGTTGTCTGGGGAGATCTGGTGCTCAGGAACTTTGCTGAAAATCAATCGGACATCTGCAACTAATGCAACTGAGTGTCTCCTCAGGAAGTATTAGGTTATTAGCCTTTGTTGCCAAGGAAGCTAAAATATAATTTATTATTGGATGAATGTACAAAAGGTTGCTTCCTGGCAGAGAAGCAGAAAACAGGCTTTCAAATCTTTAAGTGGCAGCAAGCAAGCATATATGGATCATTTTAAGGAGTATTGGAAGAGGAGCAGAAAGGCATTCAGCCCTTTCAAGGCTGTTCCATCGTTTAAGATCATACCCAATCTTTTGCATTGTCCACCTTTCTGCTAAATAAACACATTGGTTCAAAAATCTGATTGACCGCAGTTCTTTGGGTCAGAGAATTCTCGAGCCTCTGAGTAAAGGGATTCCTCATCAAGTCCTAAATGGACAATCCTGAGGAAACAGACTCTCGACATTTGCTCGGTCAATCCTTCTGAGGATCTGATATGTTAGAACATTCCTTATTTTTCTGAAAGCAAGAGATTGTAGGCCCAGTCTACTCAAATAATATCATTAAAACATATCTGGTGGCTGTCAACCTGTTTGAGATAGATAAACAGGTACACTTTTTGGACTTTGGAATTTTTTGGATAAGCTCCATCCCCCAACCCCATTCCCATCCTAGTGTTCATTCTCAATTATACGATGCCAAATACAACATGGTGGACACCAAAGCCCGCTCTCATGAGACCTCCTTGTCACCATTTGACACATTCGCCACCTATGCCATAGGCACTGTTTTTTGCATAGACTAGAAGGGTCTCTGGACAGTGGGGAGGTGGAGGGGGAGTAAATGAAGTGAGATGAAGATTAGACCATTAAATTACCAGCACTGAGACGTATCAGATCATGTTTGGTGCCAAACATGAGCTTTGGTGTGCAGACGATATAAATGGAAAAATAGTTGGGTTTTCAGAATTTTGGATAAAAGATTATGTACCTGTACTTCAGAATCTATGTTACTGGGATGGGCATGTGGACTGCAGTATTTCAAGGAGACAGTCTATCTGTACTTATTCAAATACAGACAAGTGAGACTTTTACCTCAGCCTAGAAATTCTGACACCAACATCTCCTTTCAATGGGATTATGGACTCAAGAGGAATGATTGCTTTTGAGGATATACAAATACAGTTTTGTGACAATTGAATATTATTACAGCAGAGAAAGAGTGTGTATTGATATAGCAACTTTCGCCAGGTCTGGATATCCCAAAGTGACTTTGCTACCAACAAATGATTTGATGAATAAAGTAGGTCAATTGGCCTAATACAAAATTCAGAGTCTGTTTTAGCCTTGTTGAAAGAGACATAGGTATTGACCCCAAGGTGAGCTCCCTTGTGATTGATGTAGTGCCATGTAATTTATTATGATTATCTCCTGGAGAATTTCTTCCCCACTGTTATCGACTATTGAATGGACCACTTATCAATAAAATTATGATGTCCTGCCACTGTTTTAACCCAACTTTATATCATTTTACTCTGCACTTTTGTTATATGTTGCACTGTCTGTAGTACTTCAATAGGGCTTGCCTGGTTAGCATGGAAAACAAACTTTTTAAATATATTTCAAAACAAGTGATAATAAACACTTTAACACCATAGAGATCAGAAAGGATGTCAGTTTAATTACAGAATGGTTGTGTCACTCAAGGTCATTCAATCCACCAGGTTCACACTGGCTCCAGATGAATCCCTCATATCTATCCATTTCCCAGGTAAAGTCCTGACTGATTGTGTTTCCATCATCCCTAGATACAGCAAGTTTTAGATCCTATTTATTCTTGGAGGAAACAGTTTTTCAACACACTCCCTTTGTAATATGTACGTGAAATTTAAATCTGTACTCTCCACCTTCCAACCACTGTTTCCCCAATTTATCCTCTCCAAATCAGTTTGGTCTAATACATCTTGATCGAACCTCTCCTCAGGTTTTGTTGATCCAAGAAGAACAGAGCATCGCAATGCTGCATTATACCCTCAGCACTGCCTCAGTGCCATCTTGGATTATGCACTGAAATGAGCTAAATCAAAAGAAAGAATGACATAAAAGTGAACCATCTATGACATATAATATGAGAGAGGATGCATAACTAAACACTGTCAAGCTGTGTGATGCAGTTCCTCAATTCTACCACAAAAAGTGAAAAAAAAAATTCTTGCCATCTTTGCATCCAGAGATAATTCAAGAAATTGCAAGGCAAAAATACAGACAGGAAAGTGCCTGGATAATCACAGCTCTAATAATGAGGTTGCATTAAAGAGTGAGATAGTAATAACATTTGTGCCCAATAATGATGCGGTGTTCAATATTTTCCAGTTACTCTAAATTATTTATATCCCATGCCAATTTGGTGATGGAAGGTCAGTTAACAAATCAGGCATGCCTTGGACACAGACCTAATTTTAGTAGATTCACCGCCAGTCATGGGACCAAAAATAATAGGTTTGGGACAGGTGTGGGAAAATTGGCAAGACAGCTAATATTAAAGATTTGCTGCTTAACATTGATGAGGATCTGATTAATGCAGATGAAATTTTCTTCCCAAATATTAAGACAGGTTCAGCTGCAGTGGCGGCGGCGGGAGGGGGTGGGGGGGAGAATGATTACAAGGTGGGAGAAGATACAAAGATCACGACCAAATCAACAATACAGGTTGACAACATTATAAAAAAATATCAAACACTGTGGGTCAATCCTGAAGAAGGGATAAAGTTGTTTTGCTAGAATTAATATTGATTAGGTCACATATGGAACACAGTGAACAATGTTATTTATGAAAATAGAATTGAGAAGTCATTCAAATAGACCCTAAAAATCTGGCAGGACAGTTGTATTTTGTCAAATCTGAACTTCTCTCTTCCCAAGGCCATTCTAGCTCCAGAATCTGCATGACCATTTCTGGGGTCGTAGAAATTCATAGCGCAGTTCAGGCCTTTAAGCTCTCGATGTCGTGCCCACCTATATATTCCTACCAAAACATTTTTCTAAATCTAAACCCTTCCTACTTTGTAACTCTCTATTTTTCTTTCAACTCTATGCCTGTCTAAGAATGTCTTAAATATCCCTAATGTTTCAGCCTCCACTGCCATCCCTGACAAGACATTCCAAGCACCCCAACTTACCCCTGATGACTCTCCAAAACTTTTCTCCCTTTACTTTGTGGCGATGTCCCCTGGTGTTTGCTATTCCACCCCCCTCCCAACCCTAGGAAAAAGGTGCTGGCTGTCTACCATATCTAAGTCACTTCTTATCCTTCTTTGCTCCAAAGAGAAAAGTCCTAGCTCAGCTATCCTGCTACCCGGCAACATCCTGGTAAATTTATTATGGACTCTCTCCATAACTTCCACATCCTTCTTATAATGAGGTGACCAGAACAGAACTCGATACTCCAAATGTGATCTCACCAGATATTTGTAGAGTTGCCACATAACCTCTCAACTCTTGAACTCAATCCCCCATCTAATGAAGCCCAGCATCCAAGGATAGCTTTCTTAACTATCCTATCAATCTGTGCAGTATCCTTGAGAGACGAATAGATTTGGACCCCAAGGCCCCTCTGTTTCTTCACTGTTAAGTATCCAACTATAACTCTGTACTCAGCCTTCTGGTTTGACTTTCCAAAATGCATCACCTCACACTTACCCAGATTGTACTCCATCTGCTACTTTTATGCCAACTTTCCAACCTATCTATATCTTTTTATAACCTATGATAACCTTCAGAACTATCTACAACTCCTCCAACCTTCACATCATCCACAAACTTACCAACGTGTCCTTCTGCTTCTTCATCTAGGTAATTTATAAAAATCACAAAGAGCAGGGGCCCAAGAACAGATCCCTGCAGAACTTCACTAGTCACTGACCTATGGGCAGAATACTTTCCATCCACTACTACTCTGTCCTCTCTACATGCAAGCCAATTTTTAATCCACACAGCCAAGGATCCTTGGATCCCATGTCTCATGACTTTCAGAACGAATCTCTCATGGGGGCTTTGCCAAATACCTTACTAAAATCCATTTAGATCACTTCTACCAGCCAACCTTCATCAATTTCTTGTGTTACTTCCTCAAAAAACTCAATTAGGCTTGTGAGACATGACCCTCCCTTTACAAAGCTAAACTGTACTTCTCCATAATCATAAATTCTATCTTTAAGAATCATCCCCAATAGTTTGCACACCACTGGCATAAGACTTATTGGTTTATAATTCCCAGGATTCCCCCATTACCTCTTTTAAACTATGGGATCACATTTGCCATTCTCCAAACTTCCAGGTCTTCAATACCAACCAATTAAAAAAAGAAGAAGCAAGAAAGCTGTGCTGCTAAGTTTCTTTCTGAGTGTGTGGAAATTGGAGCAAGATTCTAAGAGAGTGGGACAGTTGGAGAAGAGGAATAAGCGGAGCAGCCATCGTAAGAGTGGACAGAGTTGGAGTGGTAAATTGAAGCTTTGGCTCAAGAGGGTTTGCTGAGAAGAGGCGGAGTGTAACTCTGGTGAGAGTTTATTATTATTTATTCTTGTCCTTGTATTACTGCCTTGTGCAATAGTTCAAATAGCAATAGGGTTAATGGAGTGTTCATCTTGTAGGATGCAGGAATTCTGGGAGACTTGCCATCACCCAAATAGCTACATCTGCAGGAAGTACATCATGATGCAGCTCCTTATAGACCATGTTAGGGAACTGGAGTTGCAGCTCGATCTTCAGCTGGTGTGGGAGAATGAGGAGTTCATAGATAAGAGTTACAGAGAGGTAGTCACCTCAAAGTTGGAGGAGGCAGGAAGCAGAGTGCTGTCAAGAGAGGGCAAGAAAAGGCAAGCAGGCAAGTAATGCAAGTACCCCTGCGACCGATCTCCTCAATAGTGTAATAATAAGCTTGGGGGTGGGGGGAAATGACCTACCAGGGCAAATCCGCAATGACTGGGTCTCTGGCACTGAGTCTGGCCCTGTGGTTCAGAAGGGAAAGAAGTAGAAAAGAATGGTAGTGATGGGTTATTCAATAGTTGGAGGGACAAACAGGAGATTCGATGGACACTAAAGAGACACATGGATAGTTTGTTGCCTCCAGGTGCCAAGGACAACTCAGATCAGGTCCATGACATCATGAAAAGGAACGGTGAGCATCCAGAAGTCATGGTATACATTGGTATCAACAACAAATGTACAGAGGATCTGAAGAGAGAATAGAGGGAACTTGGAGGAAGCTGCAAGACAGAAATTCAAAGGTAATAATCTCAGGACTGCTGCCTGTGCCAAGCACCAGCGAGGGTAAGAAAAGGATGATATGGCAGATGAATGTATGGCTGTAAAATTGGTGCAAGGTTTAAGGTTTCTGGATCATTGGGATGTCTTCTGGGGAAAGTGCAATCTGTACAAAAAGGACAGGTTACACCTCAACTGGAAGGGGCCCAATATCGTGACAGAGAAGTTTGCTCACGCGGTTTTGGAGGGTTTAACCTTGATCTCATGTTCTGAGCTTTTTAAATACAACTCTAAGTCACCTGACTCCAATTGCCAGGTGCAGCCTTCAGATAAAAATCCCTGCTGAAGTCTGCTATAGAGGTGAGATAGGTAGTTAAGAGGAAGCATTCAATAAGATTTAGAAAGCAAAAGTCAGGAAGGGCTCATGAGAATATATGGAGACAGGAAAGCTCTAAGAGAGAAGTTGGGTGAGCTAGAAAGGGTTTGAGAAGGCTTTGGCAAGAAGGATTAAGGAAAACCCTAAGGTGTCCTATGCATATTGACAGAAGTATGGCTAGAGTGAAAGTATGACTGCTTAAAGGGGGCACCATGTGCCTTGAAGCAGAGGATATCCTAAATGAATACTTTGCTTTATGGTTCACCAGAGAGAAGGATCTTGGTAAATGTGAGAACATAGAACAAGTGTGTGCAGGAACATATTGAGATTAAAAAAGAGGAAGTCTGGGTCTTAAAAACATATAAGATTGATAAAATTCCTGGGATCAGATAAGGAATACCCCAGATTTCTACGGTAAGTGAGGAAAGAGATTGCTGGGATGTTGGCAATTATCTTTGTGTTTTCCCTGGCCACAAGAGAAGTACCAGAGAATGGAAAATGTAATCCTCTTTTAAAAAAGGCAATGGAGAGAATCCTGGAAATTAATAAGTCTTCTGTTTGTGGTGGACAAACAATTGGAGAAGAATCTTAAGGACAGGATTTACAAACATGTATAAAAGAATAGTCTTCCCAGGGATAGTCAGCATAGCGTTGTGATGGGCAGGTGGTGTCTCACAAGCCTAATTGAATTTTTTGAGGAAGTAACAAAGAAATTGATGAAGGTAGGGCAGTAGATGTGTTGTTTATAGACTTTAGTGAGGTACCTGACAAGTTTCTCCATGGTAGATTTGTTCAGATCCTTGGTTGTGTGGATTCAGATATAGCAGTAGTACATGGAACATATTCTGCTTGGAGGCTTGTGATTAGTGGAGTTCTGCAGGGATCTGTTCTGGGAAGTAGAGGGATGGATCAGTAAGTTTGCAAATGAAACAATAGTTGGAAGTGTTATGGATAGTGTAGAAGATTGACATAGGTACAAGGTGATATAGACAGGGTACAGAGTAGAGTGGAAAAGTGGGCAGATGGAGTTCAATCTGGATAAGTGTGAAGTGAAGCATTTTGGAAGATCGAACTTGAAGGTGGAGGACATGGTTAATGGCAGGTTTCTTAGCAGTGTGGAAGAACTGAGGGGCCTTGGGGTCCAAATCCAAAACCCAGATAAGGCCCCTCAACTCTCTCCATTATATTGATGACTATGTTGGTATAGCCTTATGCACCTGTAATGAGCTCATCAACTTCCATCCTGATCTCACTCACTTGGTCCATCTCTAATAACACTCTCCCCTTTCTCAAGCTCTCGGTCTCCATCTTTGGAGATGAGCTTTCTTTCAACATATTTGACAAATTTGCCAACTCCCACAACTACATTTCCTCACACCCAATCCCCTACAAGGATTCTATTCCCTTCCTGCAATTTCTCTATCTCTGCTGCATGTGTTCCCAAGATGAAGTCTTCCAGTCTTGGTCATCTGAAATGTCTGCCTTCTTCCATAAATGTAGTTTCCCCTCCATCACCATCAACTCAGCCCTCACCTGCATCTCTTCCATTTCCTGCTCATCTGCCCTGGGTCCCTCTCCTCTTAGACACCACCAGCACAGGATTCTCCTTGTCCTCATCAACCATCCCACCAGCCTCTGCATCCAACACATTACCCTCTGGAATTTCTGGCACATATAACAGGATCCCAAGAACAGTCATATCTTCCCCTCTCCTCCCTTCTCTGCCTTCTGTAGGGCTCATTCCCTTGTGCACTCATCCCACCCCACCAATTATGCCCCTGGTACTTTCCTTTGTGGCTGCAGGATGTGCCCACCCCTCCTCCCTCACCACAGTTTGAGGCCCTAAACAGGCCTTTCAAGTGAAGCAACACTTCACTTGTGTATTTGTAGGAGTGATTTACTGCATCTGGTGCTCCCTTTGTGGCCCTCTCTACATTGGAGAGACTTGGCACAGATTGGGATATCGCTGAGAACTTTCACTCTGTCTGCATCAGTGACAGGGATCTCCCAGTGGACAACCATTTCAATTCTGCGTCCCACTCCGATTCTCACATGTCTGTCCTTGGCCTCATATATTATCTCACCAAACCACCTGTAAAGTGGAGGAATAACACCTGATTTTCCATCTAGGCACTCTCCAGCCAGATGACATCAACATCAATTTCTCTGGTTTTTGCTAACCTACTCTCCATTCTCCCTCCCTCCCTCCCCATCTTCTTTTCCTCATCTCTCCACCCTCATCCCTCTCTATTCACTGAGCCATATCCCCCCTCCCCCTGCTGTGCCCTCCCTCCCTTCTCCACCTATTATCTCCTGCCTTTGGGACTGTGCTCACTCCCTCCACTCCTCCCACCTTACCTTTTTTGTTCAGATGCCTGCCGACATTTTCAATGAAGGGCTCAAGCCCAAATTGTCAGTTATGTATCTTTATCTTTGCTATATAAAGTACACTGTCTGGCTGAGTTTCTCCAGCATTGTGTTTTTACTTTGGTCCAAATCCATAGATTTCTCAAGGTTGCTGCATAGGTTGATAGGGTAGTTAAAAAGGCTTATGGTATGCCAGCCTTCATTAGTCAAGGGATTGAGTTTAAGAGTCATGAGATAATTTTGCAGCTTTAAAAATTTGGTCAGACCACACTTAGAATATTGTGTTCAGTTCTTGTTGTCTCATTATAGAAAGGATGTAGAAACTCTGGAGAGGTGCAGAGGAGATTTACCAAGATGTTGCCTGGATGGGAGAATGTGTCTGATGAGGCAAGCTAAACAGAGCTTCTATGTTGGGTGAAGAGGATGAGAGTTATCTTGATGAAGGGCTCAAGAACGAAACGTCGGTTACGATCTGTAAAGCAATTTGGTCAACGTGAGTTGTTTTAGATGTGCTATATAAATACATAATGCATTTTTACCTTTGCTATATAAAGCATACTGCTTGACCTGCTGTGTTTTTCCAGCAATGTTTTTACTTCAACCACGGTGTCTATTGATTTTCGTATTTTACTCAAGTCAAGTTTATTGCCATCTGATTGTAAAAGTACAACCTGACGAAACAGTATTCTCCAGTCCTCAGTGCAAAACAAATCTGACATGCAACCAGACATAACACAGACAAACAATACACATGCAGGACAAGTATTTCATCTATACAATAAATGAATAACTATTTCATGAATACGAGACTACCCATAACCAGAGTATTAGTCCAGATTTGGATGCATTAGAGACAGGGAACAGAAGATGACAAATGAGAAGGAATTTCTTTACCCAGGAGGTGATGAATTTGTGGAATTCATTGCTATAAATGGCTGTGGAGGCAAATCATTGGGATATTTAAGATCAGAGAAGGAATCAAAGATTATGGGGAGAAAGCAAAAGGATGTGATTGAAAAGGATAGTAATTCAGCCATGATGGAATGGTGGAGCAAAATTTAATGGGTGAAATGGCATAATTTTGCTCCTATGTTTTAAATTCTGACTCTCTGTCATCTTCTGTTCCCTGTCTCTAATGCATCCAGATCTGGACTAATACTCTGGTTATGGGTAGTCAAGTGTTTATTTAAAGGTTCACTGTGACTTGCTTCATTGTGAACTGCTCACACTAACCATCTGAAACTCTCGTATTCATGAAATAGTTATTCATTTATTGTATAGATGAAATATTCTTCCTGCATGTATATTGTTTGTCTGTGTGTTATTGTATTCTGAGGCTATGCCCTCTGGTTCCAGATTTGCCCACCATAGGAAACATCCTCTCCACGTCCACTCTTTCCAGGCTTTTCAGTATTCAATAGGTTTCAATGAGATCTCGTTCTAAATTCCAGTGAGTTCAATCCCAGAGCCTTCAAATGCTCCTTGTATGAAAACTCTTTCACTTCAGAGATCATCCTTGTAAATCTCCTCCAGACCCTGTCCAATGTCAATATATCCTTCCTTAGATGGGGAGCCCAAAACTGCTCACTATATTCCAAGTGCGATTTGATTAATGCCTAACCAAGTCTCATCATCGCATCCCTGTTTTTATATACGATCCCTTTAGAAATGAATAGGAGTATTAATTTGCCTTGAACAAGGACTCCCAAGTCCCTCTGCACATCTGATTTCTGATCTCAATGCCAGTTGAGGAAATAGTCTTCACCTTTATTCCTTCCACCAAGATGCATGGTTATACACTTCTCTACACTGTACTCTCATCTGCCATTTCCTTGCCCAATCTTCCAACCTGTTTTAGACCTGCAGCCTCAGTGATTTCTCAACACTACCTGCCCCTCCTCTGATCTTTGTATCGTCTGCAATCTTTGCTACAGAGCTATGTAATCCATCATCCAAATCATTGACCTATAATGTGAATTAAGCAGCTCCTGCACCAAGCACTCTGGATGATCACTGATCACTGGCAGCCAACAAGAAAAAGTCCCTTTCATCCTTGCTATTCCAGGTTGAGGGAGTTCAGTTACATGGATGACCTGAAGAAAGAAGGGTTGTTCTCCATGGAAGAGGGTGGGAGGAGATCTGATAGAGAAATTTAAAATCATTAAAATAGTCAGAATCAGGAGAGAAACATTGTTGGATTAAAAGGCCTCCTTTTCTGCTCTAATCATTCTGTAATTTGGCTGACTAATATATGGTGATTTATTTTTTTTTCCTCATTACTGATATCTTGACGTGGTCAGAGGCCTCAAAATATTTTCGAAGTAGTGCTGCATCAGTAATATGTCACCTTCATAAAATGTCAGATTAATAAAATGAGTCTTGACTGAAGTATCAGATTACTTGCAGCTCTAGAAGTAGAATGAAATGCTCAGGAATCAAAGACCAGTCTGTCATCTTTCAATGGGAGCAGAGACTCACTGAAAGATTTTTAAAAATCCTCTGCTTTATTTTTTTTTTCTCCAGTTTGGATCATAGGCATGTGGAAAAAGTGGGAATTGACATGATTCTCACTGGAAAGAAACAGCTAAAGAACTGAACATTTCATGCACCGTCATTCCATTGGAGCGCTTACATCCCTAACGTCGAAGTACTCGAGATGGCAGAGGTCGACAGCATCGAGTCCACGCTGCTGAAGATCCAGCTGCGCTGGGTGGGTCACGTCTCCAGAATGGAGGACCATCGCCTTCCCAAGATCGTGTTATATGGCGAGCTCTCCACTGGCCACCGTGACAGAGGTGCACCAAAGAAAAGGTACAAGGACTGCCTAAAGAAATCTCTTGGTGCCTGCCACATTGACCACCGCCAGTGGGCTGATAACGCCTCAAACCGTGCATCTTGGTGCCTCACAGTTTGGCGGGCAGCAACCTCCTTTGAAGAAGATCGCAGAGCCCACCTCACTGACAAAAGGCAAAGGAGGAAAAACCCAACGCCCAGCCCCAACCAACCAGTTTTCCCCTGCAGCCGCTGCGATCGTGTCTGCCTGTCCCGCATCGGACTTGTCGGCCACGGGCGGGCCTGCAGCTGATGTGGACTTTTTGCCCCCTCCATGGATCTTCGTCCGCGAAGCCAAGCCAAAGAGAAAGAGACTAATGGTGTGCCAAGGCCAAATGCACTGTGACCATACACATATACACTCTAAAGCAGAAATGACAGGGAGTAATAATGATCTGTGCAGGTGAAGCTCCTGACTGGGGGTCAGAGTTGATGCCGCACCATAACTGGGGTGACACGCATGGTGGTTTTTGGGAGCTAGCAGCAGCAAGAAAATTTGCGGTGTGTGCGAGGAGGGGGCTCCAAAATACCAGCATCCAGCCTGTCAAATGTGGTAAGTGAACAATGAGAGGGGTGCGCGGCCGGTGGTGTCTGACATGGTAGGGGTGTTACGGGTTGCAGCAGGGAGCGAAGGGCGGCCTTGGGGCATGGTGAGCAGGGAGGGGCATCCCGGGCCACAGCAGAGAACAAGGGGTGCCAGGAGTAGCCCAGGCCTGTAGCAGGGCAAGGTTGGGGGGCCTACTAAAACTCAGCCTAGGTGGGATAATCCGCTATTGGTGAGTTTATTTACTTTCCTTCTATGCTTGTGCATACACCAGGTCTTTTAAATTTTAATTGACAATTGGGGTTCCATGATTTCCAAGTGCTCCCCAAAAGAGTTCTGCAAACTAAAATATTTGGGAAGCCCTGCTCTGAGAGTTGATTATGCTGGGTTGACTCATTATCCAGACAAGGCACAGGTGGGCAAATGTGATTAGTGTAGATAGGTACAGCAGGCGGCATGGATGTAGTGAGCCAGAGGGCCTGATTTTGTGTTGTATGATTCTATGGATCATTTCACAATATATAAAATGGTATATTCAGCACAGAAACAGACATACTCCATTTCAATTTTTTTCCTTTCTTATTCAAATCTATGTGCTAGCATAACCCCATCTTTTCTCCAAATGCTTAATTTGCTTCCTTTAAAAAACATCTTTTTTTAACCTTCCTGAAGATGGGAGCACCACATTCTTCTCACTCTCTTGGTGATATTTCCTGAATTGCTATAGCCGGTATCTCAATGCACTGGAAATATACCAGCCACATTGCCTCAGCAAAATCCTCCAAATTTGAAAAGGACAAACAAATCACTTGAAAAGTCTTGAAAGTTTGCTCTGAAGTTGTCTGAATGTTAAAAGATTACAATGGCTGCCAATACAAGAAATCAAAAACACAGATTCAGAAGAAACTTCCTTTTAAGAGTACAGAAGAAATGAGGCCTACCTACCAAGTGGAATCGATTGGACAGCCACCTAAGCAGCAAAGCACTCCAGCTCGCTTAAGTATTACCCCGGCACCCTCGCAGGATGGCGCCCGGTTTCCAATTTTTTCTTCTTATCTTGATCAGTGCACTCGCGATGTCGGGTGCGCTGTAGAGTTGCTGGAGTCTATAGTGTCAGGCCCGGTGCGTGACACCGCTCCAGGTCCTGACAGTGCATCAGAAGACGCGCATGCGAGGGCCCCAGTGCTGCCAGGCATGCGTGGTGTGTCCCGGGTCCGCGATCTTTTGGATAGGGTTTGGGCTGTCAGCAAAGTTGGTCGGCAATGGCCTGAACACATCTGAACGGAGTCTGTAGGCATGCAGACCAGAAGTAAGGTGATAAAATCAATGGTAGAATCAAAAGAACAACAAGGGGAAACTTCTTTTCAAATTGAAGAAATGGAAGAAGAATCATTGACTGTTACTGAAGTGAACAAAGGTAGGCCTCAAGGAGAGACTAGTGATACTACTTTTGATGCTGTTTTTACAATTTTGGAATCTATAGCTCATCAAATTGGTAATATGTCAACCCAAATGTTTACTCAGATTTATGAACATGACTGAAAAAATGAATAAATATTTGTGAAGAAGTTTCTTCTGTTAAGAAAGATATTTCTGTTGTTAAAGCTGATGTTAATAGATGCTTGAATATGGTGGATACAGTTCAAGACAATTTTAAGAAAATGGAAGGTACCTTTCAAGTTTGTAGAGAACAAATGGATCATAATAAAGAAAAAAATAGAAAAAGTGGAAGATTCTTTTGTTGGATGGGAAATTCAGAAGAAGGACTTATTGAAGAAGATAGATTCTTTGGAAAATCAAAGCTGCCGGAATAATGTTAAAATAGTGGGAATTCCAGAAGGAATTGAGGGTTCGGATTCAATAAAATTTTTTTTTAAATGGATCCCTGAAGCATTGGGATTGGAATTTTTTCCAGAAGGTTTGGAATTAGATAGGGCACACAAAGCCTTAAGAAGCAATCCATATCCGGGTCAACCTCCACGAGCTGTTCTGATTCGTTGCTTACGGTATCAAGATAGGGAAATTATTTTGAGAGTAGCAGTCCAAAATGCACGTAGATATCAGTCTCCATTGATGGTACAGGGAAATAAGGTTTTCTTTCACCTGGATTTAAGTCAAGAAATTATTAAAAGGCATAAAGAATTCAATTCTGCTAAAGAGATGCTTTGGAGGAAGGGTTATAAATTTTCTTTTAGATACCCTGCAGTTTTGAAGATTTTTTTATGGTAATTTCCAATCACATTCTTTGAGAGTGATCATGATGCTTTAATTTTTGCCAATTCTTTGCCAGACAGGGCTACTGAAAGGCATTCTTCACCTAAGAGGAAGACATCTGATAAGAAAAATGGAAATGGGAATGGGAAGACAAATATGTCAAAGAGCTTGATTGATATTGATGATCCAGAACAAGCTTTGGGATTGAATTCATTGGGGCTGTGAGCTGACAAGATTTATAATTTTATGTCCGGTTGGGGGGGGATGGATGTCTCTGAAGCTTTCAGAAGTCATCTGCCACCTGTGGGAGGGTGGGGGGGATTTTATTTTTTTCCACACCCAGTTAAGTGGGGAGTTACTACTTTTGTAGTTTCTACTTTTTTTTCTAAAAAAACTTTTTTTTGTGTAAGTTTTATTTTGTTTAGGGAGGGGTTTAATGGCTGTTTAATTTAGGGGCTATTTAGCAAGGGGAGATTTAATTTTTCTTATTACTGAGAGGGGTCTTTTTGTGAATAGGAGGAATAGAAGGGGGGGTTTTATTTTATTTTGATAACAATATCTAGTTTGAATTTTGCAACATTTAATGTGCAGGGTTTAAATAACCCGATTAAGTGTAAATGTGTTTTAGCCTATATAAAAAAAGATGAAAGTCGATATTCCTTTTTTGCAGGAAACTCATTTAACTGAAAAAAAAATTTGAAATTGAAGAGAGATTGGGTGGGTCATGTATTTTCATCTTCTTTCAACTCGAAAGCAAGAGGAGTGGCGATCTTGATTCACAAGAAAATACCATTTGAACTTGAATCTTTGGTGGAATCAGTTGGCCAAATTCTAATGATTAATTGTAAATTGTTTGCTGAGTCATGGTCTTTGTTGAATGTGTGTGCACCTAATGTTGATGACGAACAATTTGTGTCTGAAGCTTTTTTAACTTTAAGTCAAGCTAAAGAAAATATTTGATTGGGGGAGATTTTAATTTATTGGAGGATATTTTAATTTATTGGAGATTTATTGGATAAATCTCCAAAAATCTTGAAAAAATCAAAAGCAGCGGTCCAATTGGTTCCCTTGATGAAAGACTTAAATTTGATAGAGGTATGGAGAAAGTTAAATCCTACTGAGAAAGATTTTTCATTTTATTCCTCGTGTCATGATTCATTTTCAAGGATTGATTTCTTTTTGGCATCAGCACATTTGCAATCTCATTTTATTCAAGCTGAATATAAGAGTAGAATAATTTCTGATCATTCATTGTTATTCATTTTTTGTGTTAGGCTGGAAGTTATTCAATCAACTTTTCGGTGGAGGTTTAATGCAATGTTATTGAAAAAAATGGAATTTGTAAAATTCATTAAGGATCAAATTGTTTCTTTTTTAGATTTGAATAAGAGTACAGTTCAGATTAATTTTACTTTATGGGATCCTTTGAAGGCGTTTTTACGTGGTCAAATTATTAGCTATGCATCAAAGGAAAAGAAGAAAGTTTTGGCAAGAATTTCAGAGAAATTGTACTGAGGATAATAAGGCAGCTTTGACTAAATTGAAGTTGCAGTATAATACATTACAAACATATTAATTTGAATGCTTGATTCAAAGATCTAAACAATGTTATTAAGAGTTAGGGGACAGAGCCCATAAAGTTTTAGCATGGCAACTGAAAACAGAACAAGCATCAAGAACTATTAATGCTGTGAGGAAGGATAACTCAGTTACTTTTAAACCTCAAGAAATCAATGACCAATTTTTATCATTTTATCAGAAATTATTATATGTTTCTGAGGGAGTTCGAGATGATGATTCCATTGAATCTTTTTTGTCAAAATTAAATTTGCCAATATTAGAGGATGATGATGTGAGGAAACTGGATTCTCCTTTTACAGATTTAGAAATAAAGGATGTTATTCAACTAATGCCTAATGGGTTTACTGTTAAATTTTATAAAGTTTTTTATGATGATCTGTCCTCTTTATTTATGGATGTTCTTCATCAGGTAATGCAGGAACAAGCTCTACCAGATTCATGTTTAAGTGCTATAATAACGGTTATACCAAAAAAAGATAGAGCTCCTTTAAATGTAGCTTCATATTGGCCAATTTCTTTATTAAATGTGGATTATAAAATAATAGTGAAATTATTGGCGAATAGACTTGCTAAGTATTTACCACAATTGGTACATGCTGACCAGGCTGGTTTAATTAAAAATAGGTATGCTTCTAACAATATTCTTAGAGTGATTTCACTGATCAACGCTTCACGTCAACAAACCAACCTACCAATGGTAGTTGCTTTAGATGCCGAAAAAGCTTTTGATAGGGGGCGAATGGAATTTTTTTATTTAAAGTTTTGGAGAAATAGAAGTTTGGACCCTTTTTTATTGGTTGGGTGAAGGCATTATATAATAATCTCATTTCTATGGTGGCGACAAATGGTCAAAACTCTTCGTTCTTTAAATTATTGCGTTTAACTCGTCAAGGATGTCCTTTGTCACCAGCTCTATTTGCATTAGTCATTGAACCATTAGCTCAAGCTATTAGGCAGAATGAGAATATTTGAGGTATAAGGATAGCAGATGATGAATATAAGATTAATCTATTTTCTGATGACGTTTTGATATATTTAATGAATCCGGAATGATCTTTAATTTATTTGCAAGAATGTTTAGAACAATATGATAAATTATCAGGATATAAAATGAATTGGGACAAAAGTGAAATATTACCAATTTCTGAGAGACATTACAACCACTGTAGACGAATTACTAAACTCCGCTGGACTGATAAGATTACGTATTTAGGGATAATGATTGATGTAAATATTCAATCATTATATAATTTAAACTATGTACCATTAATGAGAAAGATTTTTTAAAAGTTTTTATTTTTCACACTATGAACCATATTAACCAAAATACACACAAACATTTCCCTCTTGAATATACACAGTGCCATTTTCTCCCTTCTCTTCCCTCCCTCCTTCCAACCCCCTCCCTACCCACTAAATGTTCAACATATACAATACAATAAAACCATTAAACAATGTCATCACACAATGAAAATAAACAAGAAAATTGTGTCATCTACTTTTACACACTGGGTCAGTTCATTTCGTCTTCTCATTCTATCATTTTCTCATTTTAGGGGGTAGAGGTCTGTGGTAGGCCCTCTCTGTTGTGTTCCATGTACGGTTCTCAAATTTGTTTGAACAATGTGACTTTATTTTTTAAATTATATGTTATTTTTTTCCAATGGAATACATTTATTCATTTCTATGTATCATTGCTGTACTCTCAGGTTCTCTTCTGATTTCCAGGTTGACTTTATACATTTTTTTGCTACTGCTAAGGCTATCATAAAAAATCTTTTTTGTGCTTCATCTAATTTGAAGCCTAGTTCTTTATTTCTTATATTACTTAGAAGAAAGATCTCTTGATTTTTTGGTATGTTGCTTTTTGTGATTTTATTTAATACCTGATTTAGATCTTTCCAAAACTTTTCCACTTTCTCACATGCCCAAATTACATGTACTTTTGTTCCCGTTTCCTTCTTACAGTGAAAACATCTATCTGATACTGTTGAGTCACATTTATTTAACATTTGGGGCGTGATATATAGCCTGTGTAACCAATTATATTGTATCATGCGTAATCTCGTGTTTATTGTATCTCTCAAGGTTCCGGAGCATAGCTTTTCCCATATTTCATTTTTTATCTTTATGTTTAGATCTTGTTCCCACTTTTGTTTGGGTTTACAGCTTATTTCATCATTCTCTTTCTCTTGCAGCTTGATGTACATGTTTGTTATAAATCTTTTAATTATCATTGTATCTATTCTTTTAATCCCTTTTTTCTCCCATTCTCCAAAGGAAAGGTTATCTATTGTGAAAGGGAATTAATGAGAAAGATTAAAGCAGATTTGATTAAATGGAAGGATTTACCTTTGTCATTAATAGGTCGAGTAAATTGTATTAAGATGAATATCTTTCCACGAATTCAGTATCATTTTCAATCGATTCCTTGTTTTCTTTCGAAATCTTTTTTCAGGATTTAAATAAAGTAGTTTGAGAATTTCTATGGAAGCGAAAATTAGTTAACGTAGCGATACATAAATTGACCTGGAAATATGCTTTGGGAGGTTTGCAATTACCTCACTTTCAAAATTATTATGAAGCAGCTCAATTAAGATTTATTAATCAAATGTTGGATGTTTTGTGCCTCCCCTAGTTGGGCCAGGGTAGAATTGGCTGGTATATCGGATCCTCATCCACATCAATTTGTATTTAAATGGAATTCTGTTTTATTACAGAGATATAATGTACCGATTTTGAAACATTTGTTAGAGATTTGGACCAAAAGGAATATAATTGGCTCAAAAGGTAAACTATCGGTTCAAGCCCCAACATATCAAAATAAATTGATTCCTTTTTCATTGAATAATAGATTCTTAAGAAAATGGGAGATTGAAGGAATAAAGTTACTGCAGGATTGTTTTGAAGAGGGTAAATTTTTATCATTTAACCAACTTAGAGAGAAATTTGGAATTGCAGTGAATTCTTTGTTTGTTTATTATCAAATTAGAGTGTTAGTGAAAGATAATTTTGGAAGAGAAATGAAAATTCCTAAGTTAATGAAATTTGAGCTTATGATTTTTCATTTTTCAGATAAGGGTTTTATTTCAGAGATGTATGCGCTGTTACAAGACACTATGGATAAAATAAACTTTGATAAATCCAGAATTAAATGGGAAAATTATTTAATTTGTGATATTAATCAGGCCGACTGGGAGATTATGTGTTTTGATGGTGTGAGTAAATTGTTTAATGTAAGATATAGTATGATTCATTATAATTTTTTGCATCAGTTATATTTAACCCCTGAGAAATTGAGAAAATATAGATTTAATAATTCAGAGTCATGTTTTAGATGTGGATTATGTGTAGGAACATTTTTATATTCCGTTTGGCTTTGTGATAAGGTTCAATCATTTTGGTATAAAATTAGAGAATTTCTTCAAAATTTGTTTAAAATTCAATTTTTGTTAGATCCCAAAATCTTCTTTTTGGGTTATACTGCTCCATTTATAGATTTGGGGTTAGATAAGTTTCAGACAGCATTTTTACGTTTAGCATTGGCGGTAGCGCGTAAATGTGTTGTGATTTCTTGGAAGGACGAAGTTGAGATAAAAGTAAATTGTTGGCATAATGAGTTGAGGTCTTGTATTTATATGGAGAAAATAACATATAATTTGCATGATAATTATGATTTTTTTTGTTAAGATGTGGTCGCCTTATTTGAAATTTATGAATTTAGTAATATCTTAAACTGCTGTATGTATTTTTTTCAATGTTTCCCTTGTGGGGTCTGTTGAGGGTGGGGGGAATGGGGTGGGATAGTTGTAGTTTTCATTTTTATATTATGGACTTTGTAAAAGTTTTTGTTTTGAAAATATTAAGTAAAGTTTTTAAAAAAGATACCCTGTGCTGATCACATTACTTGCTTCCTTGAAATTAATTGAGGAAAAAGATTATTAGAAAGTAAAAGGAATAAGTTTGGTGTGTTCAATGCCTCCTTGAAAAAAAATGCAGCATTGCCACTAACTCCAAGGACATTTTGGTCCATCACTCTCAGAGTGGAGACGATGCATTCCAGATCACACCAGGATTGGTCGAAGGCCACCTAGCCCGCCGAGTCTACTTCATCATTCCAAATTACCATGACTAAAATTTCCATCTCAACTCCTCTTTTGTGATAGTTTCTCAGAGCCCTCAATTCCCTAATATATCAAAAATCTGCCTACCTTCTCTTTAAGAATCTAGTTTCCACTGGGGTGAAGAATTCTAGAGATTCACCACACTGTGCAAAGAGAAATTCCTATGAACTTCAGTTTTAAATGGCAGCAACCCCTATAATTATGCCCTTTGTTCAAGGATCTCCCACCAGTGGAAATATTGCAACATCAATCCAGTCATACCTCCTTATTGATTCAGCAAGATCACCCCTCATTCTTCTAAACTCCAAAGATTACAGAGCCATCTGCATCAGCCACTTGTGATAAGGCAACTCTCGTATCCCAGAAATGAACCATGTGAAATGCCTTTTGGACTGCCTCCAATGCCCTTTCTTAGTATAGGGACCAAAACAATACACAGTACTCCTGATGACTCATTAGCATCCTGTGTGCTTGCAACAATACTTCCCTATTTCTATATGCCCCATTATAATAAATATGCCACTTTACAATCAACTACTCACCTGGTCGCTAATTTTTCAAAAAGTTCATGCACAAGAACACCTAGATCACTCTGTGTTATACTCATTTGCAACCTTTCTTCTTTTAGAGGAGTCTGCTTTTAGAAGGATGGTATTGTGAGTCTTGAGGCCATGCATCAGAAGTAGAGGCCCTGCATGAGTGGTAATAGGAGCAGATCACCTCACTGACAGCCATCTGTCCACTCCATTTATCATAATCTGCTTCTTTGTGGAAGAGACTGACAATGAAACATTCGCCACCTCAAAGTTCACAAAACCCAAAATGTTATCCTAATCCCAAAGAACTGTCCAAGATTTGACAAATTAGCAGTGAAATCATGGTGCAAAAAAACCCAAACTGCAGCATCTTTGGAGTAAAAGGAATGGTCAATGTTTCAAGTTGAATCAAGACCTACAGGTATCTGCGAGTATATCAACTACTTGCTGCTTCTTTTCAAATGGATTTTTGATAAAAACTCCTGATACAGGAGTTTATGATTTTTTTTGAAATAATGATGTGTATAGTTCAGCCACGTTGCTACACCAGACTAAAAAAAAATAAATAGACTGGGTCTTGTATTCTGAGTCTTTATTTCCCCTTGTGAGGTGAGAGAAATGATTGCTCTCCAAGGACAAACAGGCCTTGGGCCCTTTAAGCTGTTATCTGTGAAAGACAACTTCACTGCAAACCCCAAAGCTAAAATTGGGTTTGATCAGATTTCTACCATATTTTATGATGACTGTTTGACATTGAAGATCACATATAGGATACAATGCAATACTTCAATTCTGGGATTTTGCAGACTCCAGATAAACATGAATAACCTGGCTCTTTAAAACTGCATTGTGGGACCACTGTATTTGCCTGTGTGGTGCGCTGTTAGACAGAATCAGACACACACAAGGTAAAGACTGAACAACAGGCTTATATCCCGGAGGGTGATTGACACCCGACCGGGTGGGCTTGATCCAATCAATCGGCCTGAATGGATCAAGTCCAACCCGGTCGGGTGTCAATCACCCTCCGGGATATAAGCCTGTTGTTCAGTCTTTACCTTGTGTGTGTCTGATTCTGTCTAACAGCGCACCACAATTTAATCCACAAAATTTCCCATGGCTGCCATGGAAAAACTCATGTGCGTTAGGAGCCTCGAGGTCGATCCACGCCACCTGGAAGCCCAGACACACTTTGAGATCTGGCAGCACCGGTTGAGGCAATCATCGAGGCACATGAGGGTGACATGCTGGACTAAAATCGGAAGAGGTTGGTCCTATTCTGGTCAAAGCTGGGTCCCCGAGCCTTCCAGGTAACCAATGGCTGCATCACATACAAGAGCACAATGGAAACTCTTGAGAACTTGTACAAGCCCCCCATGAATGTGGTCTGTGCAAGGTACCTCCTCAACACCCGAGCCCAGCAACCTGGGAGACGGCTGAGTCTTATCTGGGACACTTGTGAGAGTTGGCCCGACCGTCTGGCTGAACCCAGGGTAGGTGTAGAAGAGATCGAGAGGCTGATCCGGGACACCTTCATCTGAGGGCTATGCTCGAGGGCCATCCGGCAGAAGCTGCTGGAAGACAACATCTATGCCCTAACCAGGACTGTGGAAGTGGTCCAAACCTTGGAAGCAGCAGCCCTGCCTGTAGAAGCCTTCGATTCCAGGTTCCCCCAGGCTCCCTCATGGCTCTCTCACATTGCAGCTGCAGCCCCAGGCCGAGGTGGGGAGAAGAACATTGCTTCGGCAGGCGCCCGGCACCCCTGTTAGTTCTGTGGGTCCTGGTGTGGGTCAGATCGACGATCACGCCAAAACTGCCCAGCTAGGAACCTGTATTGTTCCCGATGCAGCAAGAAAGGCCACTTTGCAAAAGTGTGACTCTCTAAACCTGCCGGCAGCTCAGCGGCCCTCTATGACCTCCCTACCTCCCCCGCTGACCCCCCACATGCGCGTGCTGGATGGCGCCATTGTCCTTGTGATGACTTCTGTCTTCCCCGACTTCAACCGCACAACATCTGGCCCCGCCAGCAATCTTCGCAGCGTGTGCCCTGAGCATCTGCACCAGCCTTCGCCGAGAACTACAACGACATCACTTCCAGCTCACGGCGCGACGTCCCTTCCGGCTGACGTAATGATGTGACTGCCGCCGGCTGTGATAACTTCACTTCCCCTGGCACAATGGACACGGCTGGGGAAGGAGGCCAGCCACGCATCGGCTCCCCATGTGCCACCGCCATCTTGGGCCAGGCAGCGCCTGAGACAGAGGGTCCCCGATGATGTTGAGAATGACATGGTCAACATGGGCAATGACCAGGTCACCTACCAATGCTCCCCACGGTTCCAGGTGCCATCAGCTGCCGCACACCACATCCAGTGACCGATGGCAACGTGGTCAACACGGGCGATGACCAGGCCGCCCTACTGATGCTCCCCACACCTCTGGAGGCCATCGGCTACCACATGCTGCACCTCATGACCGATGTCGACGTGGTCAACACGGGCGATGACCAGGACACCCTATTGACTCTCCCCATCCCTCCGGATAGCGACAACTCTGACTCTGAGATGGTCCTGGCCGCCACCGTCTCAACCAAGGAATTGGCACCAACAGGAGCACCCACCACACCACCCTCCAATCCAGGTTGACGCTGACCGGGCATACACCCCCATCCCCATGCAGCTATGGGGCACGCAGGGCCTCCTTGAACACCAGGGGCCCATTTCAGCCTTAGGCCTTGGCTTAACAGCTTATCAGAACCATGACACTTCTGATACAGCAACATTTCATTAGTAGTGGAGTGTCAGCCTCAAATTTTGTGTTGCTAAAACTATATTTGGCCAATCTTTTCACTCAATGCAGAGTGGCTCTTGTCAGGTTCAGAGGCCCTGACTGTCAGGGGAAAAGCACTGCAGATACTGATATCATGATATCCATTGTTGATATTCAAGTACATCCAGATACACAGGTTTTCTAAATCTAATTGCAATGGCCACCAAATGAGCACTGGTTACTGGCAACTTCAATAGGATCATAGATTATCCAGAACTGAGCCCATCAAGAAGGAAGGAAGGCCATGGTTGTAGTCTCAATATGTGCCTTCGGTCAAGTCAGGCTGGCGGCAATTTAAGCCAGTGGAGGTGGACTGTTTTGGAATTGGGTCATATTAGACCAGTGGCCAAGGGATGTTGTTGGTGATGGTGATCTCTATCAGAAGCTCACTGGGTTGAGGTTTCCAAGGTTTCAGAGGACAATGGGAGTGGGTGTCAGGGCATGAGCCCTCCAATTGGAGGGTTTGACAAGATGGGTGTCAAGTCTGGCCTGATTAGGTTATTTTGGGGAGATTGGTAGATAGCACTGATATGTTAAGCACTCTTTGAAAGATAACAGATACACACAAAACTTAATTAAAAGTGATAAAACAGATGTTGGAAATCTAAAATAAAATCAATATGCCTGAAATATTCAACAGGTCAGGTAGCATCTGCGGAGAGAGAATATCTCACTGAGATCCAAGTATAGTTCTGCATTACACAGATCTAATTGTTCGAAGATTGACTAACACTTGACTAATTTTCCCTGCAATTCTTTAAGAGCAGTACTTCATTCAGAATGTTATAATTTGATAAATGTCTGACTGAAATCACATTGGACACACAAAAGCAATTAATTCAATGCATAAGTATCCAGTTGAATTTCAGGAGAGCACGAAGTAGGTCAAAAATGTTTCACATTGTGCTAAGAACATTTTCAATCTCATAGCAATGCAAAAAACAGAGCAACACCATTTAATTTGTAGGATCAAATTTGCCTTCATGTTTTGCAGACAAGAAAAAGTTCCAATAGTTTGCAATTCAACCGCAACGAAACAGAATTTCTAAGCAGGAATTATCTCAGAAGGAGAGACTTTGAAAATATTTATGATATACATTGTACAATGTTTATGTGCATTGAAATTCTTATTTGCCACAAATGAACAGACACTTTGTTTTTAAAAAAAACTACAATAGTATACTTAATTGAATTAAAAAGAGACAATAACAAAAAAAATTACATTCAGTTATCCATGTACAAAAATGTGAGTCAGCGATTTTACAACCAGTTCTTTTGTGGTCTCAAAGAAGTCCATGATTAGTGTACGAAGGGGAGATTCAAGTGCCTTATAGCTGTGGCAAGAAACTGTTATTGAACCTGGAGGAGTTGGACTTCAGGTTTTTGTACATTGTGAAGGGGTTGTGATCAGGGTAATGGGGATCCTTTATGATATTGGCTGCCTTCATAGATTTCTGGAATAGATGGGAGATTAGAGCACGTAATGGACCTGGGAATGTTTGCTTCGGTTTGTGAAAATATAATTAAAGCATTTTTCTTGGTATCTGGTTCAAATTATCATACTTACCAAAGGTAGAGCCCATGATTTGATCCAGTGCTCAAACTGAACTCAACAAGTGGCTGATTAATAACTGTGTTCATTGTGAGCTTCTTTTTCCATGGCCCAAAGAACTAGATCTTCTGCTGCCCAATCACAGATGATCATGCTTCAATTAAATCTGTGAAGCTGGTGTATTGCAGTGATTTAAATAATTATAAATGCAGAATAGAGACAGCTGTCTTTTTGGTTTTCAACACATCCTGCAGCTCAGGAACAGATTCATTCAGCCCTTTCAGTCTGATCGGTCCTTCAGTCTGATCATGGGATGATTATGTCTGAACTCTATCAGCAAGCTTTGATTCTGACATCCTCACCAGCCTTATTCAACAAATCCTGTCAACTGTAGTTTGAAATTTTCAACTGACCCTCAACCACAAGATACCTTTGGGGAAGAAACCCAGATTTTCACTCCCCATAGGTGAAAAATTGCTCCTTGACATCACTCCTGAATGACCATGGTCTAATTTTAGTGTTTGATTCCTCACCTGAGGAAATAGTTTCTCTCCGTCCCTGGTTGTATCATTTAATCATCTAAAGCACTTTAATCAGGTCATCTTTTAATCTTAATCAATCAAGGGAATATGAGCCTATTTTGCTCATAATTTAACTCTGATCCTGTACTGCAATAAAAGTTATATGCACTGATTTTTGGAGTTTACAGAGCTGATTCCTCATAGCTCCAGTGACTCAGGTTAGATCCAGACCTCTAATGCTCTGTGATGTCATGGTTTGCTATAGTATCCTGTCAAAGAAGTAGGTTAATTGGCTACTATAACATGTCCCTAGTGTGTAGCAAGTGATAGAGTCTGGGGGGAATTAATGGGAAATGTGTGGAAAATAAAATGAGATGAGTGTAAATTCACAGTGGTTGGTGGTGACTCAATGGGCTGAAGGTTCCTTTTCTGTAATGTCTATGACTTGACTCCATGAGAATCAGATTCAGTGAAAATATGGAAGAAGGATTTCAATGTGGCAAGATTGGTGAAGTTCAGTGACAGCTTTGGCTTTGTATGGAAGTTTCAATGAGAAGTGGAGTGTGCAATCCCATTTCTCCAGGAACAGAGAAGGTGAACATGATCTTTGGTCACTCTCTTCACATAGGCTCAGAACCTACTTTCACTCATTTGGACTTCTGTGAAGTGTGGATGAAAATTTTCTAACATTTTTAAACACAATTCCTTGCTGGAACATGAATTTCCTCCTCTGGTTTAATAGCTCCTTCCCCAGGTAGTAAGCTGACTGAATCTGGTATTCCTAGGTGGTTTGCAATCAATGTTCTAACTAGAAATAAAATCCAAAATTGCTTATGATATCCAGCAGATCAGGGAGCAAGAATGGAGTGGGAAATAGGGTTGCAGGGAAACAGAGTTAACATTTTAGGTCAATGACCTACTGATGAAAGGTCATCAAATAGAAACATTAACTCTGCTTCAATGCTGCCTGACCACTGAATGTTCCCAACAATTTCTGTCTATGTCAGATTTCCAGAAACTGGCACAGACCTTTAGATTTAAAGTACTAATAAACCCTAAGAATGGTTCACTGGCTGCTCACAATATGAAAGGATTATGGATCCATTGTTCTTATTTTTCAAGATTAGAGGGAGAAATTAATTTAAATTCCAGTTGTTTTCAGTTCCATGTCTCCCTTTAGGTGTTAGTAGAGGTCTGATATTGTTAAAGCAAAAATTCAGGGATTGTGAGCTAGTTTTTCCATCTGCATTGATAGTTCAATTCTGATTAAGCATAAGCTGGTACAAATGGATCCAGTGTTGCAAATTTATGAATTGTAATAGTGCCTTAATGTATTTAATATATTAAAGTACTCAAATATCTTCGAGCACTTATGAGAGTTTTATTCAATTTAATTAAAGAATTCGGGACTGAGACAGGGCTCTGTGAAAGTTGCCAGTCAGGTGCACTTGATCTTGGCAATATAATTGATGGAATCAATCATTAATTTAAATTTAGAAAGGCCCTGCAGATACCAGTCTGGTCATGATTTGAGGATTGGGTCTTGTGATCCTGATAATTATTCAGCACAACAGCATGATGCTGTTGGATGCTTTACATGCACCTTAGAAAACAAGATGGCACTCTGACAATACAGCACTCAGTTGGTGGTGCTAAGCATTAGCCTAAATTTTCGTACAAGTGTCTTCAATGAGACTTGAATCCAAAGCACTATGAGTCAACGATTGGATTGCTACTCAGTGTAAAGCCTCAAAGTGGGTATTGTCCAGAGAAGCCATATGAATGGAAATAGGGTCCTGCATATAAAAAGTACAAACATTATAAATGTATTGACCACGAGACACTAAATATAAAGAAAGCCATGCACTGTTTGTTGTGGGGTTTTTTTGTATAAATTTCAGTTAAATAAAACTTTTTAAAATTAAAAAGCTCAATGAATTCATGATTGATGAACTGATCAACTCTCAAGTAGCAAGCACAAAAGTGCTGTAGAAACTCAGCAGTCCTTGTGTGAGATGCAATCTTTGTTGAAATCCAAATACTTGGTGGTGCAGAGCTTTTAATCAAAATCTACAACTTCAGTCCTCATTTGCAAAGTGGAGGAAATACCAGGAGGCCTCAGACATACCTGAATCCTGCCCATCTTTGAGAAATGAGATGTTTGACTATGGTAACTACAGAATTGTCTCTGCTGTTTTCCAAACAAACATGATCAACTGCTCCATAGCCAAATTGCTGCTCCCTGGCTAAGGGTGGATTGTGTCCATCTTGAGGCACAGTGGACAGAGTCTTAATTACAACACCAAGAAAAATGCAGAAGGCACTACTAGCCACCAGAGGCACAGTAATTCAGGAAGGAAACAGGCCTAGCAGCCCAACTCATCATGTTAACCAAGGTGCCTTCCTGAGTTAGTCCCATTTTCCTGTATTTGGGCCATATGCTCTAAACATTTCCTATTCATGAACCTATTCAAATGTCTCTCAAACACTGTCACTGTACCTGCTTTACTGCTTCTTCTGGAAATGCGTTCCATTTACCCACCATATTTGTGTGGAAAAACTGCCCCTCAGGTCCTCTTAATCTTTTCCTTCTCAACTAATTTTAACTGATTATGTTCCTCATGATTTTATATACCTCCATAATGTCACCCTTCAGCTTTCTTCACTCCGTGAAAAACAACCTGCTTATCCAGTCTGTCCTTATTACTCAAGCTCTCAAGTCCCAGCAACAACCTAGTAAATATTTTCTGCACCCTCTCTAGCTTAATCATGTCCTTCCTAGAATACAGTGACCAGAACGGCACACATTATTCCTATTCCAGATGCAGTTTCAACAATGTGCTTTATAGATGTCCCAATTCTTGTACTGAATGCCATGACCAATGAAACCAAGCTTGCCAAACACTTCCTTCACCACCCTGTCCAACACTCTTCAAGACCCTGTCATCCTGTAATTTACTGCATTTGTTGTTCCCTGGTTTGACTTTTCAATATGCATCACTTCGCACTTGTCCAACATTAATTCTATCTCCCATTCCTTTGCTGACTTTCCCATTTGATCAATATCTTTTTGTAAGTTTAGTCAGCCTTCACTATCCACTGGACACTAATTTTGGTGTCATCTTCAAACTTACTAATCATGCCACCTACATTCTCACCCAAATTTTTTAAATGATGAACTACAGGGAATCGGGTGTTGATTCCTGTGACCCACCTCTCGTCATAGGCCTTCAATCTGAAAAACATCCCTTCACATCCCTCTGATTCCTTCCATAAGACTTAGGAGCAGAATTAGGCCATTCGGTCCATGAAGTCTGCTCTGCCATTCAATCAAGCTGATATATTTTTCCTTTCAACCCCATTCTCCTGATCTCTCTCTTTAACCTTTAACATCCTTTCTAGTCAAGAAGTTATCAATATCTGCTTTAAATATTTCCAATCACTTAGCCTCCACAGCCATCTGTGGCAATAAATCCCATAAACTAATTTTGACTATTTTTATTCAGTATTTCCAAATGCAGATAGATCCTGCTTCTCAATATCCCTCCAATAACTTATCCACCACTGATGTTAGGATCACTGGTCTGTAGCTTTCTGCCATGTCTTTGCAGCCATTTTTAAATAAAATCACAATATTAGTTCCCTTTGAATCTTCCAGTATCTAATTTGTGGCTAAGGAAGATACAAAAATTTCTGCCAGATCCACAGCAACCCTTGCTTCCCACAATATTCTGGGATATACTTGGTCAGGCCCCAAGGATTTATCCACTTGTATGCACCTCAAGACTGCCATACATCCTCTTTCATAATATCAGTATGTTGTAGGACATCATTGCTTTCTTTCCTAAACTCCCCATCTTCCATAAGCTTTTCCACAGTAAATACAGACATGAAGTATTCATTTAAGACCTCGGCCATCTTGCATGATTCCACAAATAGACAACCACACTGATCTTTATAGATATCTATATTCTCCTTAGGTCTTTGATCTTAATATAGAACATCTTGGTGCTTCCCTTAATCCTACTTGCCAAGCCCTTCTAATCCCCATTTCTAGTTCTCCCAAATCTATCTGAGCTCTCTTAAATTATTTCCTGGCTAATTTATGAGTCCTGCCTGATTTTTGCTTCCTATATATTATATATGCTTCCTTAACTTTCTTGTTATGCATGGTTCCTTCACCTGACCATTCTTTGTCTCATTGGGACATACTTATCGAGAATCCATACAAATGTTGTCTAAACATCCTCCACATTTTTGCTATCCTGTGTCAACCAGGGTTCCTTAATCCTGCCAGCCTTGCTATTTACTTCAAATGTCTCTTTGCATGCTAGCAACCTCTTCTAATCTTCTAATCAACCACAGCAAGTTCCTGCACACTATCATTAAAATTAGCTTTTCCACATTTTAACTCATGGACCAGTCTATCTTTCCACATAACTATTTTAAAACTAACAGAATAGACCAGGTGAGTTTGAGATCGGGGTGGAAGTTGGATTTATTGGAGATAAATCAAACTCACCTGGTCCACCTCTGATAACACTCTCCTTTTCCTAGGTCTCTCTGTCTCCATCTTGGGAGACAGGCTTTCCATTGACATATACTACAAACCCTCTAACTTCCACAACTACCTTGACTACAATCCTCACACCCTGTCCCCTGCAAGGATTCCATCTCCTTCTCTCCATTTTTCCTTTTCCGTTCCCAAGATGAGGTCTTCCAGTCCAGATCTGAAATGACTGCCTTCTTCCACAAATGTGGCTTCCTCTCCACCACTATCAACTCAGCCTTCACCTGCATCTCCTCCATTTCCTGCTTATCTTTCCTGGCCCCTTCGGCCCCCAGATGGCCCCTCATCCTCACCTACCACCCCACCAGCCTCCATATCCAATACATAATCCACTGGAATTTCCAGCACTTACTATAGGATTCCACACCAGACACATTTTTCCTTCTCCCCTCTTGGTCTTCATAGGGACTGCTCCCTCCGTGATTCCCTGTGCATTTAGCCCTCCCCACATATTGCCCCTCCCCCAACACCTTCCACTGTAGCTGCAGGAGTTGCAACACTTGCACCCGCACCTCCTCCCTCACTATGGTCGGGGCCCCAAACAGGCCTTTCAAGTGAAACAACACTTATACATCCACAGGACTTATTTACTGCATCCGGTGCTCCCTTTGTGGCCTTCTCTACATTGGAGAAACCAGTCACAGATTGGGAGATCACTTCACTCAGCACCTCCCTCTGCATCCGCAACAACAGCAATCTCCTGGTAGTCAACCATTTCAATTCTGAGTCACACTCCCAGACTCACATGTCTGTCCATGGCCTTGTGTACTATCCCTCCTTAATCACCCATAGATTGGAGGAACAACATCTTATTTTTGGTCTGGGCAGTCTCCAGCCAGATGACCTTAACATTGACTTCTCTGCTTTCTGTTAAACTTGCTCACCTTTTCTTTCCCCTCTCCCTTTCCAGTCTCCCCTCCCTTCCCTCATTGCTGCTGTCTCCTCTCTCCACCCACCATCTCCTGCCTTCAACATGACTGTTGAAAATGGAGAAGGAGCAATTTGTGATGGTTTTAAGAATCTCAAGAATATGCATAATGAGTAGCCAGAAGCTATGCTTACCAGGCAGAAGGATCACCACTTCACAAAATATATACACACCCATTCTGTCAGCCAAGTCCTCTGTAAAAGTCTGCCTTAAATACATTGGTCCTGGGAATTTATCCACCTTTGTGCACTTCAAGATTTCCAACACCACCTTCTGCAAGATCTTGATATGCTGCAAGATAATGCTGTTCCCATATCTGAACTCATTAATTTCTATGTCCTTCTTCATGATAACTACAGGCCAGTCATAAAACTGTTGACTGAGTCGTTGTCCTCAGCCTTTTAAATTCACTAGGGTGAGCAGCTGGTTCTGACAGGTATTCAGGGCATCTATTAATGTTGGGTTTGGAATTGGACCTGGAATTCTACTGGTACTAATATTAGAAGGAAATGTACAGTATGAAATTAAACAAGAATCAGAATCACAATTTATTGTCATGAACAAGTCCTGAAATTCGGGGTTTTGTGGCAGCGTCACAGTGCAAACATTTATATTATGAACCACCTTCCAACAATAATATATAAAAAAATTAAAATAGTAGTGCACGAAAAATAAGACATTGATCATTTAGGAATCTGATGGCAGCAGGGAAGAAGCTGTCCCTGTGCTGCTGAGTGCTTGTTTTTAGGATCCTGTACTCCTTCTCGATGGTAGCAGAGTGAAGAGGGCATGGCCTGGATGGTGGGGATCTTTAAGGTTAGAGGCTGCTTTTTTAAGATACCGCCTCATGCAGATGTCCTAGATGGAGTGAAGTCTGGTGCCTGTGATGTCGCAGGTGAGTTAACAACCCTCTGAAGCTTTTTCCTGTCCTGAGATTTGGTGCCTCCATACCAGGCAGTGAAGCAATCAGCCAGAATGCTCTCCACAGTTCACTTGTAGAAGTTTTCAAGAGCCTTCCATGACATAACGAATCTCCTCAAGCTCCTCACAAAGTATAATTGTTAGCGGGTCTCTTTCGTGATTGCATCAACATGGAAGCTCCAGGACAGATCATTGGAGATGATGACACCCATGAACTTAAAGCTCTTGACCCTCTCCATTACTGGACCCTCGATGAGGTCTGGGTCATGTCTCCTGACTCCCTCCTGAAGACCATAATCATCTCCTTGGTTTTGCTTGCGTTGAGCGCAAAGTTGTTGATATGACACTACTCAGAGCTGATCCATTTCACTCTTGTACACTTCCTCATTGCTGTTTGTTATTCTGCCAGCAAAACTGACAAAAAAAAGATGCTGGGTCAAGTGAAAATGCTGGGGTCTAGTGCAATACACAGAAGTGCTGGAGAAGCTCAGCAGGCCGAAATAATTTCTCCTGTATAAAAATGAAGTCCCCTACTCTTGATTTGGGCTGAAAGGGCATTTGCCCACCAAACCTTTTGTTTTGGTTCTCAACTCTGGGAAATAATGGAGATCAAATGTTTCCCAGTGTTTTCACCAGCAACCTTCCTCTTGGTACATTTGTTACAGAAGAAATTCCAAAGGAATTCTGTTAAAAGAGGAAGGTACAGAAAATCTGATACACAGGAATAGGCCATTCAGCCCAACAGGTTTATTCTGGTATTTATGCTTAACTGAAGCTTTTCATTTCACTCTACCTTCCTCCTTGCACATTTGCAAATCCAGTCTTCTCATAAATTCATCTCTTCTACTTTCTTTCACTACATTCTGTGGCAGAGAGCTTTCCATTCTTACTACTCTCTGGATAAAGAAGTTTCTCCTGAATAGATGGTTAGTAAATATATATTAATTTATTAATATAAATTTATGAGGTCCAGTTTTGAAATACCCTAGGAATGGAAACAGCTTCCCAAATTTCTTATGAACCTTTACAACATGTCATAAGCAATATTCACGTCACCCCTTAATTGTTCATGATAATTGCAATCTCTCGATTTTGATATCATTGTTGCAAATATTTCTTGCACCTTCCTCGGTGCCTCTGTATCTGGTTAGTAATATGGAGACTAAAATTATGCACATTACTTGGTGTTTCCTCTTGTTTTAAAAAGAGGCTTCAGTCTAACTGTTTTTAATCCTGAGATCTCACACACACACCCAATGACACTGATATTTCCCACGTATTAGTCTTCCAAACCTCACACGACTGATGTGAAGTGGCGTGATTAAAAAGCTAACCCTGCATTTTCTGGGAAAGGGAGGGGTAAATTGCTGGAAAATTTCAGAAATCAATTTGCAAGCCCTCCTATTCTGCTGTATCATGTTGTTTTTTTTAAATGGGGGAGGTGAGCAATTCTAATCAGGTTGCTCATGGAATGACTTCAGATCCGAACCACTTATTAGGGAGGGTGTTGTACAGCTGGTTAACCTGCAATGGTTCTATTCTGAGCCTGCTGGTTTCCCCCCCTGCCATCACTGAGCTTGGTGCAGGCCAGCATATTATAAAATACTCCTTGTGTCACTCTGATCGCAGTACCAGGGTGTAGCAAACTCATCTTATTCTGCAGGCAGAGCTGCATATAGTTCCTGATATCAGAAGATGCTGGCAAGAACATGTAGACCAACACACAGGTGAGTCTTATAAAGAGATGTATGATCCAAGAACACAAGGACATAGGTACAGTATTTTTTTTAATGGTTTTGAATTAAAATGCAATATTCACTGAATAATTTTGAAGATTTTTTGAATTTTCCCACACTCTTTGCCCTCAGTTAATCACAGTGCTGTCAATCTGTACTTACCCATGTTGCTATTATTCGTATCAACCAAAACAAAATTAAGATATATTAAATTAGAATCACAATGGTTATTTAAAAAACCCAGCCATGTTATGCTTTTTAATTACTGCTGTGTTATAAAAGCTAGCTCCTATTGTTATTCAGTAGCCTATTGTTAAAATTGGTTAGTCTCAAAAATGAAATCTGGAATTGCTATTGTATATGTAGGTCAAGAATGAAGAAATTATGAAATGTTTCTATGCATCATCAATTCGGTGTGAGGCTCTGCAGACACTACGCCTTGCTTTTTGCTCAGCAGCATAAAATGCTGCAGATACACAGCAGACCAGTCAGCATCCGCAGAGGAATAAGACAAAATATGGTTTTAGGTGTGTACCCCTTCATTACAGCTCTTTCTCTCACCCTGCCCTGCCCCACAATTCATGACTGCTTTTCTCTCACAGCCTGACAAGTGCAGATGAACAGTAACAAAATTAATTACGCATTGCAAGTGGAATGGCTGCACCATTTATCAGGATTGGCTTATGCGATTTCTGTCTGGAAAGTACATCTGCTGGATTTCAGCTGAAGTCGTTTTTAACAAGGAAAGTAGAATATTGGACAGCTGTGGATCCCTGTAGGTTTCCTTTGTGCTGTTTCTTTTCTAGCTGTTGGAATGAGCTTGAGCTGGCAGTTACCTGCAGCAAAATAAATGCCTGTTCATTATCCAACCTATTTAAAGAATAAACACTGACAGGCTTTTCAAATTTTGCATCTTGCACATTCTCGGAGGTGGTTGAATCTCTGAGTGACACTGAATCACTTTCTTGCTTCCTTTTGAATTGGCTGCTATAGAAATGTAACAAAGCAGTTCTCCCCAGACTTCTGACCAATATTTATTGCCATTACTACAAAAATTAGTCATTATTTCATTGCCATTTGCGAAACTTTATTGAACACTTTTCCCTACCAACTATCCTACCTATACTTTCAAAAGTACTTCATTGATTGTAAAAGGCCTTGCGACATCCAAAAGGCCATAAAAGGTGTAGGAATGCAAGTCATCTCTTTTGTCTGATCTATGCCGTAACCTTTCAGGAAGGTGTCCATCCCACTTTTCTTACATCTGGACCTGAGTGACGTTTGCACATGATACAAGAGTATGGAGTCAACAGGCACATTTCAGTTCTGAACCTCTTGTGGTTCAGTTTTCCAGTCTAGTTTGGAATTGCAAAGTCACTGTCAATCAATTTATTCATTCAGCCAACAGAGCAGGAAACAGCTAGTGATCCATCATTGGCATAAAGCTAATGCCAAGTAAACCACCCAGTTGGAATCATACCAGCGTAATTTGGTGGAATAAAATTTTGTTGTAACTCTAAATACTATATGTATTGTTGGTAATCAGTAAAGGCTACAATAGATATACAACCATTAATATATTATTAAATGATACTGCCAATGGATGACAAATGATAATTTTTAAAAATCTGATGAGTTATTCATGATGAGCATAGGATTGTTTTCATTACATATCATATCAGAAGAGTTCCATTGATAATCAGGGGAAGAAAGCAAAAATGATAATACATAGAGTTGAACTTTATTCATGAAAGGATTTTATTAATGCAAAAGTGTACTTGATAAAGATTGATGTTAATAAATAAGGGTGATTAAAAATGGAAGGGCTTTTATAATAGGCAATTAATAAATGCAAGGGTAGTATTACAGAACATGATTAAAAAATACTTGGCCAATATATTTATATGAATTTATCAGACATTTACAATAATGGAATATAGACTTAGCATTAATGAAAATGAATATAAAACCAGTCCTAAAAATGTCATGCATTGTTTGTTCAGAATGCACAACTACTGTATTTAACTAGTACAGTACCACTCCAATTATCCAAAATGGTCGGGACCAAACCTATGTCAGATAAACATTTTTTTGGATAACTGGTCATTTTTTTTTTTAAAAACAGCCCTGTAGTAACAGCAAATCACTTGTAACAGTGTTTAAACAACATAAACAACAAGGGAAGGCTTTTTAAGTATTAAAATATTTCTCACCAAAAGAAAATGCTGGCCACTGCCGATCACCGACACCTTCCCACTGAGGCCACGCTCCTGCTGGGAGCCCGAGATCCCCATTCCTGCCCGGGAGCCCGACGTCCCCACTGCTACCGGGAGGCCTATCTCCTTGATGATGCTGGAACAAGGATTCTTCTGACTGCTTGTGGCTGGGAGTTGGAGAGAAAAGTCAATAAGGGAAGGTAAAGAAGAAATTGAAAGAGAGAGGGGAGGGAGTTAACTGAAACGAGGACAATAGTTCTAATTTCATGTCGAGTGAATTTTATTTCAACCTGTGAAGTCAGTTTGGCTCTGAAAAAAATTTGGATAAATATTTGTTTTAGATATATTCATTTATCCAAAGTTTAATTTTTGTCATATAAATTAGGATTTTGGAGAAGCCTATTTTGGATTAGTGGAGTTGTTCTGTATAACGTTACTGGACATTAGATTGGCATTAATTGTATAAAATGCAATGCTAGTATATTGGTGATGCATTTAGGACTACTGCAGATATGATGTATATCAGCAGCGATAATCTAGAATTTATGGATATGCATGCAAACATTAGTACTAGCAAATCCAGCATGAACATTTAATAGCTTGCAAATAGGACCAATATTAAATATACGCTAGTCATCAATGGTAATGAACAATTGGATAGCATTAATGATAAAGATGTGGGGTCAACATTAGTGGCAATTAATCTACATGTAGCATTAATTATTATATGATTAGCATTACTATTGGATATTATTAGTCATCATAGAAAAATTTTAGAGTATGGAAAAAGATGCTTCAGCACAACTTGTACATGCAAACCAACCTTCCCTAATTTACCTGCGTTCAGCCCATATCATCTTAATCAATTATTCTCAACCTTTTTTTTTAACTGTGATCCCCCCTAGGACTGTACTCAAAGTTTATGGGCCCCTTCCCTATGAAGCAGTTGTTTAGTTGATTTCTTCCATACTTCTCTCCGACTGACTAAATAAAAATATACAAAATATATATGTTATGTGACATGAAAAGAAAACAAGGCTTTTACTTAAACATGCTGTAGGCTCCCCATAGAGAATGGCTGATCTAAATGTCTTTTAAATATTTTAATTATATCCAACTCTTCTACTTCTTCTACCAACATGTTCCTTTTCCCCACCACAGAGAGAAAAAGGTGCTCATAAAGTCCCTTTTAAATCTTTTCCCCTCTCACCTTTAATCTCTGCCCTCTAGTTTTAGATTTTCCAACTCAATTTAAAAAAGACTATGGTAATCTGATTTAAGTCCTTCATGATTTTATACATCTCTAGAAGGTGTCTTTATTGGCTGCACATATTGGGCCAATATTATTGTTAGTAATAGTGGAGTATGTATTGATGGCTCTCAGGTTAACAATCATAAATATAATTCTAAATCCGGGATTGGTAATGCTATTGATAGTTGTTAAAACATGGTAGCTATCTATATTGATAGTGAAATGGATTACAATACTCCTATTTCACTATCAATAAAGCTACCACTGATAGAGGAATAGGAGTATTAATTGTAATGAATAAAAGTATTATACTTAACTCCAAGATATCACAAATTTTCAACTGCTTTTACATCCAGAAACTCATTTGCCTTAGCTTGTTCTTCACCCTTTTAGCCTCCAGGCTTGAATACACAAGTGCTCTACTGAACAGCTTCACCCCCTACATGTATATATCAGTCATCCAAAACTCTCTACCTTCATCATCTTGTACCATCCTACTTATTTATCAGCTACCAACAACCATTGATTCCAATCTCTAGTCCCTGAAATTCAGATTCAATGCTTTAATCCCTCCAATGGCTTCTCTTTCTACAGCTCTATAATTCTACCACCCTCAAACTCTGTTCTTCTGATTGTAATATGTGCAACCCCTCTCTTCTACTTATCTCATTTTGGCTATACCTTCAGCAGCTGAATCTCCATACTCACCAACTTTTTCGTCCTGATCCTTATTAATTGGCGAAGTGCGATATTCTGCTATCAAACATCTGTGTGAAGGCAGCCAGCTGCTTCTGCAAGTCTGCAGTGCATCGCAAATGTGCCTCTGGGTCAGAAGACTGGGATTTCAAATACCTGTACCAGAAATAGCAAATATACTAATGTCAGCACTCAAGACTCCAGCTTGGAGAAGAAGTGCCAGCCCTAGTATATTAACTCCAGTTTCTGGTACTGTTGGAGGCACCTCCAATTTTGAATATGAAATTGAAGCCTCAGCCAGACATCAACAAGCCCGTGATATTACTTCAAAATGGCATCCTAGTTCCAATGTTTATCTCTCTGCCAATATATCTTATTGACTTCATTCATAATTCTCAAGGGAATTTCTCTTTTAATATTAACATGGGAACAGCAATGTGTGAAACAATTTCAGGAAGCATATCACTCCATTGATATATCCCAAGTCCAAAGGCGTTACTTCAAACTGTCAATGGTGGTTCTCAACATGAAACCAGAGTGTAACCCTCAGAGGCATGGCAACATAATGGGAATACTTAAGCAGCTCTGGATATTTACTTGTAATGACTACCTCTACCTTACTCAAGGTGTACACCTGTTTGGATACCCATCATTCATCTCTAAAGTGTTGATGGTCACACACAAACTGAATGTCAATGGAAGTAGAAAATACCCTCCAATAATCTTGTGGACACTGAAAAGACCTGATGAATTCAAAATTTCTAGCCTTGAGATTTCTGGGGTCCATTGGGTGCCTAATATTGTTTGTGGCTCCACTCAATAGAAGTATCCAGGTAACTGTTGACTGATAACTGTTTTCATCCTTATACCACCCTGAAAAAAATATGAAATTAAGAGTCGAAAGCATTGTTTTATGGAAAATCATTCATGAAGCTTCCGTGCTACTTTACTCTTAAAGCAAAATGAAGGCACTACTCCATTGCAAGGTCTAAAATTGTTCCTGGGAACACAAATCCTTGGATGTGGCAATGCCAGACAGAGACCTTTTAATGTGATAACTTTAAAATATACTAAATTCCCCTACTGCAAAGAAGGGTCCAGGAAGATTCAAATAGGTAGTTCACCAGAAAATAATAAATTGTGTTTTGTACAAGGAATTATAGCTCTGAGGTATTCCTCTTCAAACACAACATAAAGGCCTATACTATTCCAGTAGTACCTTAATCATAGTCATGGCTGTACCCCAGAAACCACACTAATTCTTCCAGTTCTTCATTTCCATTGGGTTTGATTCTGTTGTTTGGAAAGGCAGTCTACTTGCCATATCTGAAATGGAAAAGGAAACCACAGACCAAAGAATCAAAAGGATTAAGCTGAACTACTCTTTCAAGTTCAAGTTTATTTTTCATCCGATTGTACCAATACGAAGTTCAAAGATCAGATACAACCTGATGAAGCAGCATTTTCCAGTCCATGGTAGAGAACAGTGCAAAACACATGGACAGACATAACATGCATACAAGCAATACATATATTAAAATAAACATTTTTAATAAATAGAAGTTGCAGAGAGTTGTTTTAGAAGTCATTAAGCAGTCTCATAGCCTGTGGGATGAAGCTGTTTCTCAGCCTGGAGATTCTAGCTCTGCAACCTCTGTATCGTTTTCTTGACGGGAGTAGCTGGTTGGTATAGGACCTCCCTTTTTTAACAATGACCCCGGTTAATCCCATTGATGGAAGGGAGGGAAACCCCAGTGATCCTCTCTGCCACTTTTATGGACCTGTGGCTTGACCTCCGATCCAATGCATTACAGCAACTAAACCACACTGTGATGCAGCCAGCCAGGACTTTCTCAATTAAACTCCTTCAGAAAGATGACAGAATGGTGGCTAGTAGCCTTGTCTGCCTCAGCCTTTTAAGAAAGTCCTGTCACTGTTGTGCCTTCCTGACAAGTGAGATGTTATGCATCCAAGATAGATCACTTCTTAAGTGAACTCTGAGGAACTTGGTGCTCTCCACTACCAAGCTATTAATGTGCAGTTAAGTGAGGTCATCCCTGGTCCTCCTGAAATCCACAATCATCTCCTTTTTCATTTTTAAAAAATATTTTATTTTTAATTTTCAAAGACATACAAATTCAGAAAACAGTCCACTTTCTTACCACACTACGCATAACATACTGAGTCAGTTTTTCACCTCCCTACCCCTATGCCCCAATGTAACCAAGAATAAAGTTATATAAATTATACAAATACAAAGAAAAAAAACCAAAAGCACATTGTCTGTGCCACATCCCACTTCTTTGATCCCAATCATATCCCTGCTGGGACAGGTTACTTCATTTCTTTCATTCCGAAGGGGTGAAAATTATATCTGTGTACCTAGAAGTTTCAAAAAAGGTTGCCGTACCCTAATGAATGTGTCATATTTCCACCTTAAATTGTACGTGATTTTCTCCAGGGGAATACAACTCTGCATTTCTGTATTCCATCATGAAATATTTAGATGGGAATCGTCCATGTTTCCCAGAGGTACAACTCCAGATCCTGTGGAAAATCCACCTTTGTCATTTTTTTCCAGAATGTCCCGCAGAAGGATCTCACCTTTGTACACAGCCAGGTTGAGTGGATGAATGTTCCAATCTCCACACCACACCTAAAGCACATTTCTGAGATTTCTAATTTAGATTTATGTAATTTTTGTGGTGTGAGGTACAGTTGATGCAGGAAATTATATTACTGTCATGCTGTCCAGACAGAGATCTGACCAGCACTGCTCATGGATTGTTGTGCCCATATCCGACTTCCTCAACCTGTGTAAGCCCAGCTTCAGACTCTCACTTTGGAATATGCAATACATCATAAAAATAAACTTACACACGTACCCCCTTCAAATTAAAATCTCTATGTCATAACACATAAGCAGGGTCATTGGTGTTCCCAATTTGTCCATTAAAAAAAACTTGTTTTAGATAGCAGAAAAATGTTCTATTAGACAAATCATATTTATTCCTCAACCACTCGAATGACATGAGCTGCATGTAACAATCCTCGATAAACCTGATCTCTTTCTGGCACCAGGTGTCCAGAATCTTATTGTCCAGATTCATGGGTATTGTTGTTCTGGATCAAGGGCATTTCTGGAGATATCCCTACCTTCAATCCATTACGTTGATTTATTTTTTGCCATGTCTGAACTACATGCATTAATGTGGGGTTATTTGTTTTCTTTGAAATTAATTTTGTGTCCCATTTATATATAATCTCTCCTGCTATCTTTTCACTTACCTGATGCAATCCAATTACTTCCCAGCAAGAGTGGGGAGGGGGTTCCCCTTTCTCAAAAAATGTGGTAATAAACCCTGGGCTGCCTAGTAATTTTTTTTTGTAATCTGGCAATCTTAAACCCCCCTAATTTGTTATTCCAAGTCAACTTATCCCTGGAGATTCTTGCCACCTTACTGTTCCACAAGAACTTTCTGACACATGCGTTGAGTATCTTAAAGAAGCCCTGGGGCAACAGAATTTGTAACAATCATCTCCTTTTTGTCCTCATTGAGACTCAGGTTGTTATTCTCGCAATATTTCATGAGATTTTCTACCTCTTCCCTGTATTTCAACTCATCATTGTTGCTGATGAGGCCAATTTCTTTTGGGTCATCTGCAAACTTGATGACTATGTTGGAGCTGGATCTGGCATTGCAGTCACGGGTCAGGGTCAGCATACGCAATGATGGGACAACTGGCCATTTTTTTGTGCTGTGATTCTTTGGCAAGCAATTTGGAGTAGTAAACAACTCTGAAGGTCAAAAATATACCTGTATTGAGCAATACTTAGCCACTGCCCTTTCAGCTGCATGGTTTCAGCTACTGCAGGCACTTCCACTCTATTAGTGGTTCACAACTTTTTTCTTTCCGCTCGCATACCACTTTAAATAATCCCTATGCCCTCAGTGCTCTGTGATTAGTAAGGGATTGCTTAAGGTGGTATGTGAGTGGGAAGGGAAAGTTGAGAATCACTGCTCTAGATCCAATTGTTACTGAAATATTTTGCTTAAGAAAAATTGTTATTGGTCCATTTCCTTTGGAGTTATGAAACTGAGCACATAACGAGTCAATTAGGTACGATTAAAACAGTGCTTTTCAAATTTTTTCTTTCCACTCACATACCATCTTAAGCAATCCCTTACTAATCACAGGGCATAGGGATTACTTGAAGTGGTATGTGAGTGGAAAGAAAAAGGTTGAGAACCACTGTATTAAATCTTGCACAATGTACAGCAGCACCTCCTGAAAACACTGAAAGGTGGTAGCATCTTGCATTTTTATTCCCTCCATTCAATGAATAGAAATCTCTTTACAATTTTCCAATTCCTTCACTCTCATATTTCTGCAAATTCTTATTTTTGCTGCTTATGGAATGTCTCTTTTATCACCAGTGCCTAAGCCTTCAGTTACCAAGATGCAAGACTCAAGAATCAACACCACTCCCCCCCCCCCACCCAAAACAAAGTTTTACATTCCTCCTTTGAAGACAGTCACAAACCTACTTATTCAACTAATTTTTGGAAACCTAGCCCAATGTTATGCAACTAAATATCAAACTTTGTTTGAAAATTAAGCTCCTGTGAGGTATCCAAGGATACTTTGTGTCAATAAGCCACCAGATGAAATTAGAGATGTTTTTGTTGAACGACAGTTTCTAGATTCTAACCAAGGGAAGCTATATTGGAACTCATCAAATGTACAATGTCAATTGCATACAGCACAACAGCAATTGGTGAATTTCATGAGATTGTTACATTTATTTTCATGCTGCATCAACACTGCAGAATTTACTCCAGAAATACATCAGTAGGATTAACCAGTTTATTTCACATTCTTTCTATGGAAACAGTGGCAATTTCAAAGCAATTTTTATAATTCAAACTTTCAATATATATAATGGAATATTTTCATGGAAGAATTTTGCTTAACTAAGTATATCATTCATGAAACTCACAAAAATATTGATACAAGAGCCATAAGGTATTACTTATTTGACCACATTATTATTGCTATTTCAATGATTGATATTCAAACAAGAAAATCTGCAGATACTGGAGTAAAGTGCAAAACACAAGGGGGCTGCAAACTCAGCAGGTCACGCAACATAAGTAGATATAGGGAACTAATTGTTCCAAACTAATTACACTTAGCCGCTTTCAATCTCAGTAAAATCTGATTATTCGATATTGGGCAATTCATCCAGAGAATTCTCATCAGTGGCTTCTATAAATAAAATGGGTACTTTGCTACGGTACAGAAAAAATTGCTTTAAATTGCTAGTTACTGGTTTTCCACTTTCTTTTAAACAATCTTTTTAAATTCACTCACAAATTGGAAAGCCACTGGCATTTTGGCATTTATTGCTTCAAAAATCAAGGCAATTAAATTCAACCACACTGCCATGGAATCAAATATTTGTCAAATAGATTGAAGAGAGCAGATTTTCTTCCCTGAAGAACTCTTGATAGACTTTTACAAACCCATAGATTTATGGCCGTCATCATTTCGACCAGTTTCTTCAAGCAGTTTCTGCTTGAATTTAAATTTCCCGCTACTGTTGAGATTCTATTCCATGTCAACATGATTGCTACAAATTGCATTCTTGCTTTTTTTTTTAAATGTGTTTACAGCTCTCTTCTATTAGCAAGAGAACCAGACAGCAGTGAATACCAGACAAATCCCCGACGTGAGCTGAATATTTGAGAGATAATGTACACGCGATGATTTAACATGCAGAAAAGGTAAAAATGGACATCAAACTGTGAATGTGTCACATGGGTATCTGGATTAGTCACTCAAGATTCTTATCTGATACAATTAATTCCACAATTTTGATTAAATATCATCATTAGAGCAAATGAATTGAAGGTTCTGATATCTATGGAAGGAACCCAAACACTAATTGTTCCTTTCTGTCACATGGTAGCATTTTTACCAGATTCATCATATACGTCAGGGGTGACCAAATTTGCTGAAGGTAAGAGCCGCATACAATAAACTTCAGATGTTTGAGAGCTGCAAGACTTGAAAAAATATTACATACGTTTTTACTCCACATGCATATTTGTAACAAAAATATTATATAAATATTAAGAAATACATGTATATAATAACATTTATTCATGTATTTAGTTTTTAAACTATTAATCTATATTAGTTTCAATAATCAAAATGTACACATAACATATACTCATGTAATAGTAAAATTCTGTGGACCAATTTTTAGGGTAAAATTTAAGGGGTCAATTATTACACACATACAACATTTGACCACGGTAAGTAACTGTGTTGTCAGGGGCATTAGGAGCTTGGATGGGTGGGCAGCCAAGACCAGGAGGTAAATCCACATTCAAGATGTGGGAAGCTATGATGGGTGGACGGGAAGCTGGGGCCTAGGTGAGAGTCTGGGGACATCTGGAACTCCAGTGGGTGGGAGGCCAGGGCTTCGGAAGCTCACATAGGAGGGCAGCCAGAGCTTCGGGACCTTGGATGAGAGGGCAGACGCAGCGTCAGGACCGCGGATGAGCAGGTAGCCAGGGTGTCGGGAGCTCCGGAGGGCGGGAGGTCTGGATCGCACTTACACTCTGTTAATTTCATTACCTACAACATAGCCACACACACTATAATCACATGATTGCAAGCCATGCCTACTAACATTACATAGCCAACATAAGTCTGTGAGCAGCACGTTAAAGAGCTGCATGGGGCTTATGAGCTGTGGTTTGGCCATCCCTGAAATTCAATTTATTTATTTATTTATTATTTAGACATACACACCTAATTAACCTATAACCCTGCTACATTTTGAACGGTGGGAGGAAACCAGAGCCCCTGGGGAAAACCCACAGACATGGAAGAACGTACAAACTCCTTATCAACAGTGCAGGATTTAAATCCTGGTCCCAATCGCTCGTGTTATAAAGGCGTTGCACTAACCGGTATACCAATATACATGGCTTATTTTCTTCAAACCACATTTGTGATAAGGAAATGCTCTCTAGATATTATTTCTGAGATGCTACATCATTTGATCCCACACTCAGTTACCTGAAATTTATGTAGAACAATTCAATATATAACTCTACTCCAGATACCAACCAGACTACTCAAAATACCACACTCCCTCTCCCATGTGAGCTGATCCACTATCTTTCTGAACACATGACGAGTTTTGTGAGTTTCAGATTAAGTCAAGAGAATAAATCCTAAATTGGGAATCTGACCCAAGACCATGTTGTGGATGATCTGAGATTAGTTTGGCCAAAACTTAACCTCTTCTGCCACCTTGTGGTGCCACACTGTTCTGTTGCCCCAGCTAGTCCAACATGCCTGTTTATAAGTTATTTCATCACATTGATAAATCAAGGTTAAAGATTTAAAACAAGGCTCTTAATTAAGGTATATGAAATTAGCAGATGGGTTTTTATTGTTATTATATTCAATGATGACTGTTTTTTTCCCATCCATATCTGTGCAGGTGACTGGAAGTTCACAGTTGTCAATAAATCGCAAGTCTGTGTCCAACCATTGACCTTTTGGTTAGGTGCTGCAGCTGGTGTTGTGAATCAGGCCGTCTCCACTAAGCAACCGGCTACTTCATAACACCAGGGTTGCACCAGACCACTGACAACACTAGCACATCATTTCATTGGGTGAATATACAGTATTGAGTTATTGCCCTTTCACTATAGATCAAATCACTTGGTTTATGCTTTTAAATATATCCTATTTTGATTCCCACCTGTTTAAAATATTTCTTCCCTGATGGAGCAACACAAAATTATTTTGAGTTTGACCTGGTTTTAATTAATGACCTTGAGCATCTGAGAATTTAAGTTCATTCACTTTCACTGCTAAGATTTCACTTGGCTTTCTTAATCAGCTTAAAATGTGTAGAAGCTTACATGGAGAGCAGTTAATTATTTTAAAGATTCTAATGAATTCCTGTAAAAATAAAAATAGCCCTCACAAGTACTTTGGTGGCTTGTAATACAAACCCAGTGGAGTACAAAAAAGTAGGTTCTACCTCGTGAGTTTTAAAAATAAAATTTCTTTGCTTTTTATACATTTTAGCTTTTTCATCTCTTTCATAGGTTGCTTACAGTTAATATACTTTTTAATTTGTTCGATATATATTTTTTTTTCTTTGGCTTGGCTTCGCGGACAAAGATATATGGAGGGGTAATGTCCACGTCAGCTGCAGGCTTGTTTGTGGCTGTCAAGTCCGATGTGGGACAGGCAAACACGGTTGCAGCAGTTGCAAGGGAAAATTGGTTGGTTGGGGTTGGGTGTTGGGTTTTTCCTCCTTTGCCTTTTGTCAGTGAGGTGGGCTCTGCGGTCTTCTTCAAAGGAGGTTGCTGCCCGTTGAACTGTGAGGCGCCAAGATGCACGGTTTGAGGCGATATCAGCCCACTGGCGGTGGTCAATGTGGCAGGCACCATGAGATTTCTTTAGGCAGTCCTTGTATATACACACACACACACACACAGACACACACGTAAAGCTCAATAAAAATATTGGAAAGAGAAAAATAAAAAAATAATTTCACATAAGTAAAAGATAACAGATCTGAAAGGCTGTGGTTCTGTAGAAGAGAAATGGGGTGAACTCCCTACTGTTTCAGCCAATATTGGTTACTGTGCTTTCCACATTATAAAAATAACCACACACACAAATTTGCAATGAGCTGTGATGCGCTTTGGGTTGCAATAAGCCTCAACTACTAAGGACAATTGGCATCAGATTGTGGAAAGATCCAAGAGAAATCCTTACCTTGCATTTTGCTTGGGGCATTGAAGCCGAGTTTAAAGGATAAGAAATTATATTAAAATATGGAAGATTAATTGATGTATGCCCAATATTTGAAATTGTTCCAATCGAGTAACAATATTATGGGCATCAAATATAATGATTTACATTCATATTCTTATCAATGAAGAGAATTATACATCCCGATATTACATGATCCTTTAATTTGTCTTAAGAAAAATGGTAAATGATTATTCTGCAAACCCAACTTCATTTTTATGTAAAGCAGTATTATCATCTGCTTTGTGCCTAGAAGTTCTTAATTTAGCATTTCCGTCACATTTCTTGTAAAAAAAAACTTGCAATTACCTTACATCCAAGTAGGTTCCCTTACCGTAGACCTACAGTCTATTAGAAGATTAATTTCCAGGACAATGTGGCAAGCAACCTGCGGAAATGCTGATTGATTGGATCATGAATCTGAAGTGGATAACAATATGGATTTAACAGATGTTGTGAACATGTGGTGGGAGTATATGATGTGGTAACTTGAATTTGTGTCACGTGATGAGAACTTCTGGTCAAATTGATAATCCTAATTCAAAATAATATCAGAATCATTAAAAGTTATTATTATAATTTCTGAAATTTAAAAAATATTTATTTGTTCCATGAACAATGGGCCCGAAACAGTGGTAGTACAAATAAAAGTAATGATGGATATGTTGGAATAATTAATTTGCATTAATGTTTATGGAAATGAAACAGTACATGGATGTCCCAAGGAAATGGATATGGATATTGAATGAGAACCATGGACTCACAAAAATCATGGTCTGGGTAGCATGGTTGACATAGTGGTTAGCACATGGCTTTACAGGGCAAGCGATCAGGACCAGAGTTCAAATCCTGGGCTGTCTGTAGGGAGTTTGTTCATGTTTCCCATGCATGCGTGGGTTTTCCCCGGGGGCTCCAGTTTACTCTCACTGTTCAAAACATTCCAGGGGTGTATGTTAATTGGGTGTAAGTTGGCCTGTTTTTATGCTGTATATCTAAATTTAAATTTAAAATTTAATCATGGAACACTACTGCACAGAAACAGACCCCCTGGCCTAGTAGTCTATGGCAAACAATTATTTTGCCTCATCCAATCGATTTGCTCCTGGACCTACGCAAATTTATCTTAAATGTTGAAATCAAAGTCACATCCACCATTTCCACTGGCAAAACATTCTACTCTCACCATGAGTGAAGAAATTCCCCCAAATGTTTCAGGGGAACATTTCACCTTTCACCCTTCACCCACTTCTTGACTCACCCAATCACAGTGGAAATGCCAGCTTACATTTACCTGATCTGTACCCTCAATTTTATACATCTCTATCAAATCACTCCTCATCCTCTGAAGCTCCAGGGAATAATGTTCTAACCTATTCAACCTTTCCCTATACTTAATTCCACAAGTTCTGGCAATACCCAGCAGTAAATTCTCTCTGCACTCTTTCCATTTTATTGATGTACTTATAGTTTGGTGACCTAAAGTGCTCACAATACTCCAAAATTGGCCTCACCAATGTCTTGTACAACTTCAACATAACATCTCAACTCCTATTCTCAATACTTTGATTTGTGAAGGCCAATGTGCAAAAAACTCTCTTTACAACCTATCTATCTGTGATGCCACTTCCACAAAATTATGCATTTGAATTTCCAGATCCTTTGATTCTACCACACTCTGCAGTGTCATGTTTACTGTAGAAGTCTTACCTTGGCTTTCCCACCCAAAGTGCAACACCTCACATTTATCTGCATTAAATTCCATCTCCCATTTTTCCACCTCATTTATCTAGGTGGTCCAGATGCCGTTGCAAACTTTAAAAACCTTACTTGCTGTCCATTACCCCCAATATCGGTAACATCTGAAAATTTGCTGATGCAATTTACCACATTATCATCCAGTTCATTGAAATATATGGCAAACAGAATGGACTCAACACTGATTCCTGAAGGACACTATGAGACACTGACAATCATCTACTAGCACACTCTGACCTCTTCTGCAAAGCCAACACTTAATCCAATGTTCTACCTCATCCTGAACCTCCTTGACCAATCTACCTTGTCAAAGGGCTTACTAAGGTCCATGTTTACAATTTCCACTGCTTAGCCTTCAACTTTCCTAATAAATAAAACCTCCTCAAAAAATCAAATTGGTCAGACATGACCAACCCCACACAAAGGCATGCTGACTGTCTCAAATCAGTTCTTGTCTATCTAAATAGTGGAATAGTGGATAATGAAGAAGGTTTTCAAGGATTGCAGAGGGATTTGGGCTGCATAGAAAAGTGGGCTGAAAATGGCAGATGGAATTTAATGCTGATAAGTGTGAGGTGCTTCATTTTGGTAAGAAGAATCAGAACAGGACATACGTGGTAAATGGGAGAGCATTGATGAATACAGAAGAGCAGAAAGATTTAGGAGTAACGGTACATCATTCCCTGAAGGTAGAAACTCACGTGAATAAGGTGGTGAAGAAGGCTTTTAGTATGCTGGCCTTTATCAATCATTGCATGGAATATAGGAGTTGGGAGGTGATGTTGAGATTGTATAAGACGTTGGTGTGGCCTAATTTGGAGTTCTGTGTGCAGTTCTGGTCGCCTAATTATAGGAAGGATATAAACAGAGTGGAGAGAGTGCAGAGAAGGTTTACCAGAATGTTACCTGGGTTTAAGCATCTAGAGTATAGGGAGAGATTGGACAGATTAGGTCTTTATTCTTTGGAGCGTAGAAGGTTGAGAGGGGATTTGATAGAAGTATTTAAGATTATGAAAGGGATAGACAGAGTGGATGTGGATAGACTATTTCTGTTAAGAGGAGGAAAGATTAAAACAAGAGGACATGAGTTAAGAATTAAGGGGCAGAGGTTTAGAGGTAACATGAGGGGGAACTTCTTTACTCAGAGAGTGGTAGCCGTGTGGAATGAGCTTCCAGGAGAAATAGTGGCGGCGGAGTCAATTGTATTATTTAAGAAAAGGTTGGACAGGTATATGGATGAGAAGAAGATGGAGGGTTATGGGCATTGTGTAGGGAGGTGGGACTAGAGAGGGGTGTTTGGTTCGGTGCGGACTAGAAGGGCCTAATGGCCTGTTTCCGTGCTGTAATTGTTATGTTATGTTATAAATACAGGTACTTGTATATCAGATCTATTTGAATACCTTCCAATGACTTACCAACTACTGATGTCAGGCTCACCGGCCTGGTATGCAACATCCCAGATTATTCTTAGAGCTTTTCTTAAACAATGGAACATTATTTATCCTCCATCACCTCACCCATGGCCAAGAACATTTAAATACCTCTACCCAGGCCCCTATAATGCCCTTCCTCAAGATCAGAGGGTCTTGAGAAGCCCTAAGGATTTATCTACCCTAATTTGCCTCAAGACAGCAGATGCTATTGTCATCTGTATAGGGTCCAGGACCTCATTGATATTTTGCCTAACTTAGATTGACTCTGTGTAAGTAAACACAAATGAAGCAATTTAAGATGCCCTCATCTCTTTTAGTGCCATGCAAAGGTTATCGCTCTGAAATGAGAGGATCAATTTTGTTCCTTTTTATCCTTTTGTAGAACCCTTTAGGATTTTCCATCACCTTATTTGCTAGAGTAACCTCATGCTTTCTTTATCTCTCCTGATTTCCTACTTAAGTGTTTTCTTGCATTTCTTGTATTCAAGTACCTCATTTGTTCCTTGCTATGCACCTCCTTTCAAAAACCAAGATTCCATATAGCTGTTCATCTTGTTACTATATTCCCATTAATGTAGTCATTCCTCAGTTCCACCCACTTAGCCTGAGTAGTCAAGCCTCTAGTCAGTCTGGTGGCATGGCCATGCTGAGGATCTGACCAGACTGGTTTTAAAAGAGTTCTCCATAAAAAGTATTAAAAAGATGGTCTGAAAGCTCAAAAGCCAGAACTTCACCATTAAAAATGGATAAAACTATTGCTAAATGACCAAACCAACCAAAATTAAAAACTCAGCAAGGAACATCAAGTGAAACTTGATGAGGAGAGCGGCTCAGGAAGGGCCTTGGGATTGGCTGAACCCAGCAGAGCTGGGGGTCAGCCCAAGTTGCAGCCACCATCCTGAATAAGATGGAAACTTTGTGCACTCGTTTCATGAGTGTTGAATCTGCGATCAGAGACATATCAGAAAAGATATTGGAAATAAAAGAAATTGTGGAAGATTTAATAGAACAAATGACTCAAGTGGAGATTGAGCTGGATAAAACAAAGGACAGGCTAAAGGCTCTAGGAAAAAAAGCTAAAACATGGGACACATACAGAAAAGGACTGATGGACAAGATCGATTATATGGAAAATTTCAGCAGACATAACATGTAAGAATCATTAGACTGAGAGAAGGAATAGAGGGGAAAAACAGTGAGCTTCTTTGAAACAGGGATCCCACAAATGTTGGGACAAAACAAATTAAATGCAAAGTTGCAAATTGAAAGGGCTCACTGGACCCTCGGACCCAGAAGAACCGGTGAACAGCGAGCATGACCAGTCCTGGTAAGACTTTTAAGTTACCGGGAGAGGGATGGCCCATTCGTGGTGGACAATACAAAAGTAATGTTTTTTCAAGACTTTATCCCTGCCTTGGTCAAGCAAAGAAAGGAATTTGATGGAGTAAAGAGACAACTGCGATCCAAAAACTTGAAATATTCAATTACTTACCCAGTGATGTTGAGGTAATCAATGAAATTTTAAGAACAAAGAAGAAATGGAAGAATTTTTAAGAAAGTTATGAAAAGATTAAAGTTGCCAGATGAGAAAACTGAAAAGACAATTTCAAAATGGGTCTAACTGAAGGACGCATCTTTCTCTTAAATTATATTTAGTAGTACTAAGCCATCTTGTTTTTACTGCTAAAAGAAAAATTATTGTAATTTACATGGAGAGCTCTGGAAAGAAAGGAAAGTGGTGAAGGAAGTAGCAGGATGGGAATTCCAATTTAAGGGGTAAAATGGCACCAGAAGAAGAGCAGTTTTAAAAGATGGTGCTAAAGGGTGAGGCTCTTCTTCTTTGGAAGATTCCATGGGCTTTTATCGCGGGATTCCAGGTTCTATTGTTAATATCAACATCAGAGCTAGGGATTTATGTGTGTGTGTTTCTTAAAGAGGAAATGTATATGTCTCTTAAAAGGGAAATGTTACAGTATTTTTTTAAATTGGAAACGTTTTATTGTTACGCAATATTTGTATGAAAAATGGTATGGATAAAACTCTGGTTTATTAGTCTTAATATTAATGGGATAAACATGTCTGTGAAGAGAAAAAGGGTCTTGTATGCTAAAGGCATTAAAAGTGGATATAATATTTTTGCAGGAAACACATCTTACCAAATTGGAACACGATAAATTAAAATTAAATCCCCCTTTTATAACAATGCCCACTGGTTACTATGCAAATTTCTGTAACAGTGTAAAACTAATAAATTCCCCAGTCTAAATATAACATATGTAATTAAAGTCTAAGTTATATTTCCAACCAGCCCACAGAAAAACTTAGACACAAAACACACAAGACTCACAAAACTTCAATCTCAACCAAAGCAAAGATCATAAACAAAATTCAGTTTGTTTGGTAAACTGAAGCCAAAAGATCTTTGAGAGAGAGAGCGAGAGCACAAAATTCAAAGTTGTCTTCTTGTGTTGCTTGCAGAGAGAGAAAACAATGGCTTGGTCCAGATCCTTCTGGCTGCCTTCGGAATGTTGATCCCTTTTAAAATACCCAACATTCTAAACTGCCTCTTGGACAATGACTCATGTTTTGGGCCTTCTTCCACTCCACAGCACACCCAGTGGTGGTTTTTCTTCCAAGTCCAGAAATTTTTAGATCATTTTCTGCATATGTCCAGTCCGTCTCCCATTCTCTCAGCAGTCCATCTTCACCTTGGCTCTTAAAGGCAAACTGTCACTTTCCAACACAAAACCACACAACACATAGGCCAATGCACAACACAGAACTCTGTAACACAATAATCAGATGTCAGCAGTGTTCCCCTTGAGTCGATCGAGGAGACAGGGATGCCCTCTGTCCCCAGAGTTTTTTTATTTTAGTGACTGAACTGCTGGCAGAGATAATAAGAGGGGATCTGGATGTAAAGGGCTTCAAAGTTGGACAAGAAGAACATAAAATCAGTCTATTTGCTGACGATGTGCTACTATACCTATCAGACCTGGCTAAAACTTTGGAAAAATTACAAGGAACACTAGAATATATGAAAGAATATCAGGTTATAAAATAAATATGGACACAAGCAAGATAATGCCATTAACAAATTTTAAATATGAAAGATACCAAAAAAGAAGTAAGCTTAAATAAAAGACAAATGGAATAAAATATCTTGAAATAGCGACTGACAATAACTTACAAAATCTGTACAAACTAAATTATGTTCCTCTTCTTTGGAAGTTAGAAAGGGACCTGCAGAAATGGAGAGGCTTACTGATTACTTTAGTGGGAAGGGTTAATTCCATCTAAAATGAAAAGATTGTATCTTTTACAATCGCTGCCTATTCCATTACCTAAAAACTTATTTAAACTACTAAACAATCACATTAGACAGTTTCTATGGAATAATAAGGTACCAAGAATTACAATGGAAAAACTGACATGGGACTACAGGCTGGGAGGACTTAGACTTCAAGATTTAAAAAAAATACTACTTAGCTGCACAGCTTTCTCGCAGCCTTCTTCATTGAAGACAACCCCAACCCCTTCTTGAAAAAGGATGGGAATGTACTCAATGGAGGAGGGGGAAGCAAAGGAAATGGAGTGTCAAATCACTAGAAAAAAAAGATAATCCCATACTAATACATATGATTATAATGTGGCAAAAAATTAATGAATATATAGGAAAAAAGTAGAGATATTAATAAAAGCACCACTGTGCAAAAATGTGTTATTGCCTAAGAACATGGCCAATAGAATATTAAATTTGTGGTATGACAAAGGTATAAGATATATTGAAGACTGCTACACGGAAGGAACTTTTAAACAATTAAAACACAAATACTGAGTGGCCAACGGGACGTTCTTCTGTTTTCTCCACCTTAGATCGTTCTTAAGAGAAAGATGGGGACCAATGTTGACCCCACCTGAAATTAGTGAAACTGAATGAATGGCCTGGATGGGGAATACACCAAATTTATAACAAAAATGTACTATGCTCTCCAGAGCAAAAGTGAAACACCAGGATTACAGAGGTCAAGAGAAAAATTGGTATCACACTTGGGTGTGGTGATTTCAGAAAGAAGCTGGTCAGATTGGTGTAAAGACAGCATGACACCAATCATAAATGCAAGATATGGATTGGTTCAGCATCATTTTTTTTACACCAATTACATCTTACCCCACAGAAATTGCATAGATCAAAAGCAGAAATATCAGAGATGTGGTTCAGATTTGAGACTGAGATAGGAACTTTTCTACATGCTACGTGGTTATGCAGGAAGGTGAGGCCATTTTGGCAGGACATTGCAGAAAAATTAACCAGGATAACAGGAGTGGCCTTCATGGGTGACCCAGAGCTATATCTATTAGGTAATTTTATGGAATTAAGCAACAAATTGAATAAATATCAAATCTCGTTTATAAAAATAGCACTAGTTGTAGCAAATAAATGCATTGCGATCACTTGGAAGTCTGACTCCCCTTTACTCACAGTACGATGGACTGTGGAAATGAGCAGCTGTTTACCTATGGAAAAAAAAACATATGATTTTAAGAATAAATATGACACTTTTGTAAAGGTCTGGCAGCCATACGTGGAGCACATAGGAGCCCAAATACAGTAATAAAAAAGAAAAAGGGCTATAAATGCAACTATTATATATATTTAAATGTGGTTTCCCACATATATTTAAAAGATATGCAAGCTCTGACAGTGTGTGAATTCATATGTATGGAAGGGGAGGGAGGGAGAGACTGCTTTTTTTTGTTTGTAAGAAAAAGTTTAATATATTGTGATATTGAAAATTTTAATAATGTATCTTTTTGAAAAAAAATCAAAAATAAAACTCAAAAAGCCTCTAGTCAGCCCTATCTGAGCACTGCTGTGACATTTTCCCTGACTAGCAATGCCACCCCACATCCTTTCACTTCTCCCTCTCCATCACATCTAAACCAATGGATTCCTGGAACGTTGGGCTGTCAATCCAGTAATCATGTCTCACTATGACCTCAGTCTCATAATTCCACATGTTCTCAGCTCATCCGTCTTTTCTACATTACTCCTTACACTGAAATAGATGCAACTCAGAACATTGTTCTCACTGGGAGCAACCTTTTGATTTCTGTCTTTGTTTGCAGGCTTAACATTTTTCTAAAAACGTATAGTGTTTGCAGGTTAATTGCTATATTTCGGCAACACAGGCTCATAGATTGGAATGACCTGTTATCATGCTGTATCTGTAAAATAATGTTTTTCTTGCATAGTGGTCAAAACCTTTATAAATAAGGGGTAGTGGTTATGCTACTGCTAAAGCCATGGTTTTACAACCACCTAAAGCTCTGTGTGAAGCTTTAGGGACTAAACCACATCAAAACGTAGATTAATCAAAATGATAGCTGGACTCCAAAGATTATTTTTTTAAAAATTGAGATCTTACTGAAATATTACATTACCTGGTAGATGGATGATTAAGGGATGAATTGATCATTTTAAGCCATCAAATACATCAGATAGCTTAAGATGTATTATTTGTTATCTGGGTAGCTCAGAAATAGGATCTTAATTCAGGAATAACTTTACAAAATATTTCACACGTAAAGCTTAAAGGAAATTTGGAATTCTCTTCCACGGAGCAAAAGTGAAACTGGGCCATGTTTTAATTTCAAATTGAAGATTGAGAAGAATGTGAATTCTTCATATTCAAGGAATATGAATGGAGTACAAAATATAGGTAGAAACGTGGAGCGAGTACATCACTGCAATCATTTTTTCAGGGAGTGAAACCAACCTCTGTTCTAAGATTCATTGTTGTTAAATGAGATCGGGAGCAACTTCTCCCTGTGGCCTAAGGTGTGCCATACCTCTTTTTTAAGATCATTTGCATTCCATGGGCTTTCATGTTCAACAACCAGCAACAATGTAAAATCAACACAACGATATTGAGGTGGAAAATTGAACTTTCCGCCTACAATTATGATATCTAATAACCATATAACCATTTTCGGCGCGGAAGCAGGCCAAGTCGGCCTTTCAAGTCCGCACCGATTCACTAGAACAACTCCACTAGCTCGACCCTCCCGCTCTCCTCCCATAACCTTCCAACCCCCTCATCTCCATGTACACATCCAACCTTCTCTTAATTGATAGAAAGAACCCTGCTGCAACTATCTCAAATGGAAGATCATTCCATTCTGTCACCACTCGCTGAATGAAAAAGCATCCTCTAATATTTCTCCTAAAGTTATTATATATTTTTTTGCTGACAGTTACATTATATTCTCTTATATACCAACCAGTGGAAGAAGTAACATTCAGCTATGTCATTGACCTCAAACTACTAGTTCTGGAGTACGTGCTGGAAAGGAGTTAGGCTGGGCGGTTTTATTTTCAAATGGCCATGGAAACAATAGGTCATATGCTCCCTTCTGTAACTATGGGGAGATGAAGCAGCTAGACTGGGGGTGGGGGTGGTGGGGGGGGGGGGAGGGTGGTGGGGGGGGGAAGATGAAGTGGCTAGAGGGAGAGATGGCAAAAAGGCATTACATCCCTGCTCTGCTCACCCAACATATCATTCCTCCATTTCTCCCTCCAATATTCCTTCTTCCCCACCTCCCTGCTCCCTTTCTCTCTCCCCCTCCATCCTCCCTGTTCCCCTTCTATAGCTGCTTTCAGGTGGAATAGCTGAGAGTATGTGGCTCCGGTGCCGACTGCGGGTGTGTGCGAAGCAACATTCAGGTGGTAGCACTGAAGGCCCTGTTCTGGAACCTGAAAATTCTGCAGCAGGAAAAGGTGCCGTGGAGCAAATGCCGGCTCCTGTCAACTGTGGTCATAGTCCTGCTGCTTTTAGTTACCTACGGGGAGTGCTCAGAAGCAGAAAATACACCTATGCGAGGAGGGTTGGGTAAGTACTCCTCAGGACAGGGTTCTCCACTTTCAGGTGGGCTCCCAACACCCGCATTCAGGTATTTTATGTGGCTTTATGTTGGAGTATTCTGGCCACCTGAAAGCGGCTTTCTCCCTCCCCATCCTCCCTGCTCCCTTTCTCTCCTCATCCTCCCTGCTCTCTTCTCCTGTCCTCCATGCCCCTTTCCCTCCTGCCTCACATCCTCTCTTTCCCCCGGTGTTATGTATTTGTGGTTTAGTAATATATCAGCAACTGAGACATGATGCTTCTTTCATGGTTCAATACAAGTTGAACTTGGTTTCCCACAGCACACAATATGACATGATGATGTCATATGCACCCAGGCGTATATACATAACATAATCTGTCACGGGGGAAGAGTGTTATCTCTATTGTATAGAGATAGGTTTTAAAGGAGATAAATTATGGCAGATTTTTTTTAGTGTAGGTCACAAAAAGATACAAACACTTCAAAATAGATCTGAGGCCATTTAAAATGCCAGAGCTCTTCTCAAGCCAGACTGTCCAGGCTCCGAGTGCCTTTGCAAAAACTTTGAAGAATGCCCATGAGATGTTAATTGGACATGCTGTGGAATAATGGATTATTATTTTGGAAAGCAACAGATGAACAAACTCAAAGATTGGGTCCAGTGCCGTAGTCTGTGAGTGCAGAGTGCTGGTCTGAGAGGGTCATGTGGTTTTCTCTGAGAGAGAGAGAGAGAGAGAGAGAGAGAGAGAGAGAGAGAGAGAGAGAGAGAGAATTCATTTCTACAGTCCAGCAGCAGAAGCTGCACTGTGGAAAGTTTTGTTTTTTAATTACCCCAAATATGGGTTGTGAGTTCTTAGTTCAGTCTGTTCAAAGCCCTTGTGGCCCATACAAGAGGAGATGGCTGGCTGTGTAATGTTTCACTTGAAATAAGGGAAACAAAAAGGAACTGTGGTGACTTGAAAGAAAGAGGTTATCATCTGGAAAACCCTGATGGGGCAAGTTTCTTTGGCAAGACACTGAAGTGGTTGATCAGAAGGAATCAGTTTGTGTCCAACGAGCAACAAATCTCTCTCTAAAATCAACAAGAACCTTCCTGAGCGGTAACCATTTATCTTTCAAGCAGCAAAGCCTGGTGAACTTCATAAATGTTAAATTCTGTGCACAGTATAAGAATTGCCTGATACCAGTGAACTTGGAGGAGTGAGAAGTGAGATTGAAATGTGAATCAAAGAACTTTTCTGAACTTATACACACATTACATACATGTGCACTTAGAATTAGAAGGGGATTAAATTAGGTTAAGTTAATAATAATAAATTAGAGTTTGACCCTGCTTTCATGTTTAAAGATAATTAAAAACAACTTGTTTAAGTAACCATTTGTCTTGGTGAATTTCTATTGCTGCTGGGTTTTGGAGTCCTCTGGGACCATAACACTTCCCTCCCACAAAATATATGCTTTGTGAAAGTAGCATAAGAGCAGCACTTAAATTAAACTACGATATCTATGTGGTTCCCCCAGAATAATGGTGAGGATTCTTCTTCTTTGGCTTGGCTTCGCGGACGAAGATTTATGGGGGGGTAAAAGTCCACGTCAGCTGCAGGCTCGTTTGTGGCTGACAAGTCCGATGCGGGACAGGCAGACACGGTTGCAGCGGTTGCAGGGGAAAATTGGTTGGTTGGGGTTGGGTGTTGGGTTTTTCCTCCTTTGCCTTTTGTCAGTTAGGTGGGCTCTGCGGTCTTCTTCAAAGGAGGTTGCTGCCCGCCAAACTGTGAGGCGCCAAGATGCACGGTTTGAGGCGATATCAGCCCACTGGCGGTGGTCAATGTGGCAGGCACCAAGAGATTTCTTTAGGCAGTCCTTGTACCTTTTCTTTGGTGCACCTCCGTCACGGTGGCCAGTGGAGAGCTCGCCATATAACACGATCTTGGGAAGACGATGGTCCTCCATTCTGGAGACGTGACCCACCCAGCGCAGCTGGATCTTCAGCCGCGTGGACTCGATGCTGTCGACCTCTGCCATCTCGAGTACTTCGACGTTAGGGATGAAAACGCTCCAATGAATGTTGAGGATGGAACGGAGACAACGCTGGTGGAAGCGTTCTAGGAGCCGTAGGTGATGCCGGAGGAGGACCCATGATTCGGAGCCGAACAGGAGTGTGGGTATGACAACGGCTCTGTATACGCTTATCTTTGTGAGGTTTTTCAGTTGGTTGTTTTTCCAGACTCTTTTGTGTAGTCTTCCAAAGGCACTATTTGCCTTGGCGAGTCTGTTGTCTATCTCGTTGTCGATCCTTGCATCTGATGAAATGGTGCAGCCGAGATAGGTAAACTGGTTGACCGTTTTGAGTTTTGTGTGCCCGATGGAGATGTGGGGGGGGGCTGGTAGTCATGGTGGGGAGCTGGCTGATGGAGGACCTCAGTTTTCTTCAGGCTGACTTCCAGGCCAAACATTTTGGCAGTTTCCGCAAAGCAGGATGTCAAGCGCTGAAGAGCTGGCTCTGAATGGGCAACTAAAGCGGCATCGTCTGCAAAGATTACAATTAGAGTATAACACAAGTATGAGATGATAAACCCACAGATCCCTGTACATAGTCCTTCAGTCATTCTAGATGTTTCTCCCTTTTGGATTGTCTCAGAAAGGTAGAATCTGTCAGGATAATTTGACTTTACTGGGCTCTTTGCTTCTGGGGTAGTACTTCAGTTGGTGGCAAGGACTGTGAACTTAGTCTTTGGTGAACCCCACTGGGAATTTGTATAGGACTGCGCTGTTGAACAAGATGTAGTATAGGTGTTCTGTTGAGCCATGGAGCTGGTTGGTTGAGGGCTGCTCGGTTGAGCAGTCAACAAAGAAGGGGACTCACTTCCCAAAGATATTTTTGGAATGTAGACAGTACAATAAGGCCATGGAATCTCATCTGGAGTTTCAATGGGGTCGTGAGCAGTGGCGTGGCCATGGGTCATCCTCTGCTTTCAACGGGTCAATGTGCCATTTCCATATTTTAGTTCCCACCAGTATAGAGTAAGAACAGACTTAGTTTTTTTTTAAAGTACCACACCTCTCACCCACAGCTCCCTATAGTCCCATACTCATTATCCCATTTCTAGAGACCTGGTAAATTTATTTGGAGAAGTTGATTGCTCTAGGTGAAGGCTGATGTTTAGGTGCACTGTGGAAAGTATTGTTCTTAAATTACCCCAAACATTAATTCAGCTGGTGTTCATTTAGTTGTAGAGTGCAGTGTGTTTCTATATCCTAACAGGAAATCTGTGATTTTGTGACTTGTAGAACAAATATTATAACATTGATTGTAACACAAACATTATTAATCAGATTGTAGAACAAGTATTATGAATTAGATTGTAGACCATATGTTAACTTGGGAATTTACTAATGTACGGGGGGTTAGCTAGTTTTTTGCTTGGGGGCAAATGGGATGAAACTTGTAAACGGGCAATGGGATCGGGGTGACGGATGGGGGGTGTACGCAAAGGAGGGTTGGGGGAGCCCTCGCCGAACTGCCCTGTGAACAGAACCCGTATAGAGCTTGGCAATAATAGGCGAACTAATGTAACGCGGTGGTAGCATAGTCAGGGCGAGATTGTCCTCTAAAGAGGACAAAGGAGGGATTGTAAGGTAAAACATCATGAGATGGGAATGTGCAGGGCTGTAACAAGATGTGAATGCATCCTTGTACTTACAAGATAAGAGAGACATTGATGGATTGAGAGGCAGGAAGCTAGCAGGGAAAGGATAGCAACAGTTTTAGTCATTGGACAAGTAATGATATGATGTTCTAAGCACATATCCAAGGGTATAAAAAATCACCATTTTGCTGATAACGGCAGAATGCATTCTCCGACTAACATGGTTAGTTGCAAGTGTTACAATCCGGTAATAAAGAACAAAGAACCCTGATTTCGACTCAGTCTGGTGTTTGTCTCACTCATTCATGAACAAAGCAGACCTAACAGACTCCATCATGTGTTTTGGAGTTTCTTAGTTTTCATGGCCATTTTGAAAGTCTGTACAAAATATTCTGCTTCCCCGTTAGTGCTTGGATGGTAGGCTGTTGATAAAATGTGTCGTATACTGTTATTGCGTAGGAATTCCTTAAAGGCATCCGATACAAACTGTGGCCACTTATTGGAAACCAGTTCAATAGGTAATCCATATGATGCAAATATGTTTCATAGTTTTTCAATTGTCTAGTCTGTTGTTGTTTTTCTCATGTGTGATATTACTGGTCATTTCAACAACAATAAGGAAGTTTTCTCCCATAAAAGGACTAGCGAAATCAGTGTGAATCCTATTCCATAGTTGTGATGGCCATTTCTATGGGTTAGCTTCGGCTTGAGGAGCTTTGGGTTGCATATCTTGACAAGTGGTACATCTTACCATCTGTTCAATATCAATGTCTACTGAGGACCAGCAGACATGCATACACGTTAACGCTTTCATCCTAAGCTCTCCTGGGTGGTTGTTATGGAGCTCTGATAATATGGCCCTCTGGCTTTTTCAGGAATGATCATCCTTGTCCCCCATAATAAACAACCTTCTTCAATTGATATCTCATGGTGTTGTGTATAATATGGTTTCAGTTCCACAGAGATAGCTTCAGCCTCAGGCCACCCATTTAATGTGAAGAATAGAATTTTTGACAGTGTAGTTTCTTTTTGTACTTATTTCCTGATTATCTTTGCCATAATTGGTAGACGATGAAGCTGTTCTTGATTAATGGCTGTAGACTCTTCTGACTATTTAATTATTTTTTTTCTTCCTGTTCTGTTTCTGGTAGAGGTAAGTGAGATACAGCATCCACTTGACTGTTTTAGGTTGCTGGTTTATGTTTCATATCGTATTTATATGCGGCTAGCAGCATGGCCCACCTTTTTAGGGTCTAGAATCAAACTTAGTGGTTTGTTGTTTGTTACTAAGGTAAACTTTCTACCATACAAATATTGGTGGAACTGTTTGACACCAAAATTAAGGCAAGCCCTTCTTTTTCCAGCTAGGCATAATTATATTCACAAGTCATCAAAGACCGGGAACCATAAAACACTGGTTGTTCCCCTTTTCCTGTTACTTGTGGCAACACTGCTCCTAATCCCACTAGCAAAGCAAACACCACAAGGGTCACACTTCTTCTAGAGGGTCACAGTGGATGAGAACATTGTCGCTGGATGTCAGTAGTTCTATCAAGTGATTCACTGCATTACTAGTCTCTTTATTCCAGCACCATTTCTGGTCTTTTCTCAACAATCAATTTAGTGGGTTGCAGAGCATTGACATATTTGGAATGTGCTTCCAAAAATGGTAAACTAAACCCAAGAATGACTGCAATTTGGCTCAGTTTGTTGGGTATAATACTCTGCGGACAGCTTTCGTACCAGCAGAGTCCATTCGGACTCCTTCACTGTTAACTGTAAAGCCCAAATATATCATGGAGGGTACCATAAATGTACATTTGTCCTGTCACAGACAGATGTTTCCTTGTTGCAATTGAGTTAGGACCTTTTCTGGGTTGGGTAGATTCTCAGAGTCCTACCAACTTGTAATTATTATGTCATTGAGGTAACATCCTACATTGATGCCATGTAATAATTTGTCCAAAGCAGTTTAAAATATTGCCAGGGCTGCGAATATTCCATATAGGATTCGGGTATTGGTGAATAACACTCAGTAAGTATTTATTGCCACATATTTCTTCGAGTCTTCATTTAATTCCATTTGTTGATATGCTTTCAATAAATCCAGTTTTGTGAATTTATTTCCCCATTCAGAGCCTGGAATAATTCTTCTGCTTTGGGCATAGGATCTTCAGGTATCTGCATAGCCTGGTTAATGGTGACTCTGTAGTCACCACAAATTCAGATTTCTCCATTGACTTTTCGCACTGGCAAGATGGGAGCTGCCCAATCACTGCATTGGATTCGTTCCACTATTCTCTCATTTTCCAATCTATTAATTTCCAATTGGTACCATTCTGGGCTTAGAACTTAGGTTCTACACTAATTTCAGTTGTAATTTGTAATTTAGCCTGGACTCCCTGGATTTTTCCTAGGTATTTTTTTTAAAAAACCGTTTGTTATTTATTGAGAACTTGTTCCAGTTTTGGGTGGGCTTTCTCTTCCTGGCTTAAATTCATTACTGATCCAATTTCTACCCAGTCTAGCTGAATGTGTGCTGGCCAGTTTCTTCCAAACAGCACTGGCCCCTTTGTGTCCACAAGGTAGAGGGGTAATCTTTTTGGTGGAAGCTCTTTATATTGTACATTCATGTTGCACTTCCCAAACACTGTGACCTTATCCCCTGTGACTGTGTTTAAAATAGTACTGGTTATTTTAATGGGGAACAGGGTAGCAGTTGGTGTTTTAAAACTAGTGGCATTAGTGACACTGCTGTCCCTGTATCCAACTCCATTTAAAGAGGTTCATTGTTGATCTTCAACTGGTCATAGATTGCAGGGTTTTTAATCTTTTAATCCGCAAAACATATATAATCTTCGATTTCTTGTCTTCCTCCAAGTTGTTTGTTTCCTTGCTAGTACTGGGGCTTTCATCCTTTTCTTCCAGTTTTTATCCTGGATGGGCGTTTTCAGTGTTTTGGTTTCTGTCTTTTATCCAGTTTCTCTTTTTTATTCTCCCCATTGGCCATCTGGCCCTGATGTGTCCTTCTTTATCAGAGGTGACATCTGGATTTTTTTTCAATTTGTATTTTATTAACACATGTATTCAAAATTACATACAGATATCAAAGTTAATCTAGTCAAGAAAAGACATACATGCTTTTTTGCATTTTTATCCACCCCCCCCACCCACTCGCTCCCACAGAAAAAAACCCCAAAGAAAGAAAATAGGAAAAAAAGGGGAAGGAAAAAGAGAAAGGAGAGAGAACTAATTTAATAATAATACTGGATATCACTGTAAAACAACCTAACAATAAGTACATAATATGTATAGAAATTTCAAAAATTATAATAAATGTAAATTATACCTTCAATATGGAATAAAATATAAAATAAGCATATTACAGCACAAGATGAGGACAGGGAGTGACAGATTACCCCAAAATTAACTAATAATCCTAATATGATTAATTATAAAGTAACCACACCAATCTTTTGTATATATGGTGTCCTTCTTTATCACAGAGATGATATCTGGATTTCTTGAAATAACAATCGTCCGTATTTTCCACAGTGGAAGCATTCTTGGTGGGAAAGTTTCCCCTCTAGATCTCTTTGGCAGATGTCCAAGTTTTTAAAACAGCCATTTCTGAACCAGAGGCTATATCAAGTGTTATATCATCCATACTTAATAACTCTTGTTTGGCATTGCAGTCAGCCAACCCTCTTAATAAATGGTCTCATAACAGTTGGCTTAAGGATTGATTAGTGCTTTGGTACTCTACGTAATGCAGCCAAAAATTCACTTACAGATTTGCCTGTTCTTTGCATTCTATCATAAAGTCTGTCTTTCAGCCATAACCGGTGGTTTGAGACTGAGTTGTGCCCCTATTGTTGTACACAACTGTGTGTACAATTTCATTTCCATATACTCAAGTGCTAGCAGAGATTTGAATAGATCAAACGTCTTACTGCCCATTAGACTCAAAAACAGCCATCGCTTTCAGTTTACAGGCGGTGCCTCATCAATATTTGATCAAATCTTTCTACATAATTAAACCAGTTTTTCTTCAGACTCCACAAATCTCCAAACTTTACCTCTGCCATTTTGAGACTTCTGTCCTATTACCTGCCATTGTGTGGGCTGTGACAGAAGACACATATACACACATGCATCAGCAGAAGTTAGTACTCCCCACCCTCCTGAAATTTGTCACATACTCAGATATTTCTGAAATATATAATCCAATTAAAAAAAATTAATTCTGAAAGTTAAATGTCGCAGACAAACTTCAAGTTCTTAATCCAGTCCATAATCTTGGCAAACCCTGGACAAATCCCTCTGCTTCCAGTCAGCTCACAAAGAATTTGTTCTGGCTATTTGGCAAAAAGATTTTCAAGGTTGCAGGGTGCTGGAAAAATGAACAATATCCTTTCTCCCATAAGGTCTTTTTCACAGGATTAAATTCTTTTCTCCTTTTAAATAAAATAAAATTTTATCTTCTTCAAATTCAAGTGGACCTTTTTTCTGTTGAACTTTTTGAGCGGTAATTCTCAAAACATTTTCTCTGTCTTGATATCGCAGGAATTTTATCAGAACTGAACGTGTGTTCTTCCCTGGGGCTAGTTTTCTTCCAAGGGGCCTGTGAGCCCTTTCAATCTCAATATCTACCACAAAGTTCTCTTGTCCAAGTACTTCCGGAATACATTTTTGAAAAAAAACTAGACATATCTTGTTATTCCACCCCCTCTTTCAGACCCACTATTTTAATATTATTTCTTCTACTATAATTTTCCACTTTTTGACAATGTTTTTGTTTTCTATCTGAGATACTCTAACTTGTTCCACATCTTATTTTTACTGTTTTCAATTCTTGATTTAATTCATCAATTATTTCAGCTTATTTATAACCTCTGTTACTTTATTTATTTTATTTTCATTTCATCATTCATATCATTTCTCTTACTTCCAATTTCTTTTAATATGTCTACATTACTTACTTTAATTGGGAAATTGGCTCGGCTTGTACATTCTTATAAATCATCTTCATGTTCACTGCCTGAAGATAAAACCTCTGCCTCCGACACTGACTTGGATGGGCCCACCCGACTTCTGGCCTGACTTCCAGTTTCTTCTTCTTCAGTGCCATCATTCCATTCAACCAAGCCTGGCGCACTTCGCTGTAGCAGCGAAGGCTGCCCACTCATCTTGGGGACAGCAGAAATGCTAGTCCCCAGCACCAGAGTCATCACAGGCCCTACTGTCCCCTAAGGAAAGGGGATGTAGACCTGATACTGTGTTCATATCCTGTATATCTGTGTAACTGGAGTTCTGGGGGATTCTTTACGCCAGTGCACTGAAGTGGCCATGTTCTGTTACTTTGCATCCTTGATGTATATAGTTAATAAATTAGGTTTGAAGTTAATTCATTTGCTTTTATTTATCTAAACACACCCCCTCCCTCCCCCCCCACGGCCCCTCCCTCACCCCCCCACGGCCCCTCCCTCACCCCCCCACGGCCCCTCCCTCACCCCCCCACGGCCCCTCCCTCACCCCCCCACGGCCCCTCCCTCACCCCCCCACGGCCCCTCCCTCACCCCCCCACGGCCCCTCCCTCACCCCCCCACATCCATCCTTCACCAATCTGGACAGCGGATCTGCAATGTTTGTTTTCCCTGCAATGTGGATTACTTTATATTTGTAGGGTTGTAGTCTGAGTACCCATCTCTCTATTCTGGCACATGGTTTGGATCTAGGTGCATAGATCACCTCTAATGGCTTATGATCTGTGATGAGTTCAAATTCAATGCCGTATAAATATGCATGGAACCTCTCACAGGCCCATACAAGTCCGAGTGCTTCTTTCTCTGTCTGAGAGTATCTTCTTTCCACATCTGATAACGATCTGCTGGCATAGGCAATGATTCTTGGTCCCCCATCATGCATCTGGACCAACACGGCTCCTAAACCAACCGGGCTGGCATCCGCTATGACTTTGGTTGATGCCGCCGGATCGTAATATCCAAGAGTTTTTGCATCTGTCAGGCTTTGCTTCAGCGCTGTGAACGCTTTCTTCTGCTCAGATCCAAAATGAAATGGTACACCTTTCCTGGTTAGTTTCCTTAGTGGTTCTGCCACTGTAGCGAAATTAGGAATGAGCTTTGCACAAAAATTGACCAATCCCAGGAAACTCCTCACCTCTGTTGAGTTCTGAGGTGCACGTGCATCTGCAATCGCTTTCACCTTGGCCTCTGCAGGGTTTAGTCCTTCCCGTGTAAGTCTGTGTCCCATGAAGTCCATTTCTGACACACCAAACTGGCACTTGTTTCCATTCACAGTAAGGCCTGCCTCCTGTAGTCTAGATAGTACACGCCTCAACCGTTTGTCACGCTCTTCCTTCGTTGGTGCATGGACTATGATGTCGTCAGAAATGTTGGCAACTCCAGGAATGCCTTGAATCTCTCGATGGATTTCATACTGGTAGATCTCAGAAGCTGCATTAATTCCAAATGATAGTCTCTTGTAACGATACAATCCACAGTGAGTCACAAATGTTGTTACATCTCGGGAACCTGGATCCAGCTCTAATTGATGATAGCCCCATTTCAGATCAATTTTTGAGAATACCTTGCTGGTAGTTAGTTCTTGAAGTATTTCCTCCACTGTTGGTATAGGGTGTCGTTCTCTAATTATAGCTTCATTGGCCATTCTCATGTCAACACATAGTCTTATGTCACCCTTTGGTTTGGGCACAATCACTACGGGACGGACCCATTGTGTCGAATGTTCCACCGGTTATATAATTTCTTGTTCAATCAATTCTTTAATTTTGGCTTCGACTTTCCCACGAAGTCCAAACGGAGTTCGGCGCATTGGTTGTGCCTTGGGTTTGACCGTTTCATCTACCGCTAGCTTCAATTGTCGACCTTTCAGCTTTCCTACTCCTTGGAAGACTGCGGGGAATTCTTGCTTCATATCCTCGTATGACTGAATTGAATTGACACAAGCTCCAATATGAAGTATTGCCAGGTCTTGCGCTGTGCTTCTACTCAGCAATGGTTCTCCCCTCTCTTCTATAACCATAAACTCTGCTTCGGTGTACTTATCTCCAGCTTCAACAGTTGCAGTAAAACATCCAATGGTCTGCAATGGCTTGGTTGCTGTGTATGGATACAGTTTCTTGGAACACTTCTTTGAGGTACAGATGATCTTTTTCCTTTTCAACTTCTCCCATAAATGTCAATCAATCATATTACTGTCACTGCCTGAGTCTGCAATGACCTGCACTGTCACTCCACCAATGATCACTGGAACCTTCTCATGATGTACTTCATTCAACGTAAATTGGTAACAACTCTGTTCCTCCTGGGTATCATCATCATCACCGTCTACCTGGCGAATGGTATCTTTCTTTCCAGGATACTTTCCTTTCCCCCAGGCTTTGCCTTTGGAAGTTGTACTCTTCCTCTTCTGGTTTGCATTGGACTTGCTTTTGCACTTCTTTGCAAACTTTGCCTTTGGCCGGGCAATATGGGTCTTTTCCAAAGTGACCTCGGTTTCCACATCTATAACACTCCACGTCCTGTGTCGACGTATATCTTGGCTGGTTATGGCGATGTGAGAGCCTCTTAATTTGCTGGCTTGAGTTGTCTTTCAGGGTCATGGTATGAAATTGCCCTTCAACAGCCTCTAATGCAGCAGCAATGGTTAAAGCATCAGTGAGTTCCAACTCACTCCCTCTTTCCAGTAGACGTCTTCTGAGTTTATCTGATCTACAGTGCTGTACGACTTGATCCAATAATTGGTTGTCCAAATCAGCTGGCGTGTAATTGCATCCAACAGCTAGCTGACGTAGTCTCGTCACGTACTGAGCAATTGTCTGGCCATCTTCTTGTCTCGTTCTCCGAAACAAATGGCGTTGAAATGTAGCATTCGGTGTCACTACATAGTGTGCATTTAATGCATCTACCGCTTTCCGGTACTCATCCTTTCTTCCAGTATTCAAAAGTGTTTTAAATGTTTCCCTAACTGCAGGTCCAGCAGTGAAAAGAAGTAACGCCCTTCTCTGGGCTTTTTGTTCAACCGTACTGGTATCTAGAAATAGGCCACGACTGTCGGCGTAGGATTCAAATTCTTCCAGCCATGCCTTCCACTTCACACTTACAGTGCTTGCATCACCCGTTGGGTCAAAATGAGCAATTCCACTATTTGTTAGAAAGTCACCATCTGCACCAGCCATGAGGAAATATTCCAGCCCCAAAAGTACTGAGACAAGAGAAAATTCTTATCACCTTGAAGTTGTCTGTAATCCTCTGTAATCTTGTTTAGTCTTTAATTTTCTTCAAGCTTCTTTCATCCTCGTCGCCAATGTCACATTTGTGGCCCGAAATATGAAGTTATTAAAACATTAAACACAAGTTTTATCAGGTAAACTTCTCAGTGGCTTTATTTTCCAGTTTCCTTTGTTCTCCTGCTTGTGCTCTTATCTCTCTCTCATACCACATGACTTCCGGTACATCTCATACATATTCATTATCATGACACCCTGTATTTAAATTATGCTTCAGATAATTACCACACAAATGTTCTTATGCATCAACACCAGTGATCTAAATATACATAGACATGCACACACACATGTATGTGTGTATATATCTATATTTAAAAATTAATATATAAATTAATGTATATGTATATATAAAATTTGTACTGCCTGCAGTTCTCATGTTTCTTTTACTTATAATTTTCAATTTCAATTCTTGAATTTTTTTTCTCCATGAAATTCCATCAACCATTCATCTGTCCAACTGATCAAGATTCTGCTATAATCTATGGCCACTGTCTTCACTATCTATCCTATCCAGACACTTCAGTATCATCTGCAAATTTGCTAATTATGCATGTATGTTTTCATCTAAACCATTGATATAAATAACTAGCAGCAATGGGTCCATCACCGAACCCTGGGTCAAGCTACTATTCACAGGCTCTTGCCTGAAAAGTAGCCTGTTGTATATTCCTCTGTCGAACACACTCACACAAGATGTGGTTAAACCTTTGTGTTCTTTATTTAACCTAAAATAGTTCTACCATGTCTCACAATACAAAGCTGTTATCTGATGTCACACTGTTTTCCCCCCAATAAAAACTAAACTAAGAATACCAACAATATAAGTCATTGGCAAAAAGTAAATTACGAAGCACTGTAGTTCTCAATCAATCATGGGACATAGTCCTTCAAGTGTAACGGAGGACACTTCTCACATTTAGATCTCAGCGATGGAAGACTTGGAGGACTTTTTGAATTCTCAGGAGAATCCTTTGGTCTTTGTGGGGAAACTTTTCATCTCGCAGGAGAATGTACCGCTTCCTTATCAGCTGACCCTAGAGATTGGGTAGTTACTGGTGGGATATCTGATGGCGGCTCATCACTCTCCTGTGTACCCAACAGCGAGGGTATCTCCGGAAATGGTAGCGCAATCAGATCCAATGTGTCCTTGTTGGCATAAACCCACTCTGGATTTGATGTGTCAAATAGATCATGCACCTTGGAAACGGAGCCTGATGTATCTGTTGGTCGATGTGTCATTTCCATACAATTTCTCCCACTTGTACAGAAGCATTCCTCTTATCCATTTTCTTTATTCTCTCAGTAATCTCTCATCAGTACTTGTTGTCCAACGTCTAGAATTCTGGTTGGTTTACCAAGAGATGCTGATTGCTGGATACGAAGCCCCATGTTTGGGTGTACTACAGAAAGTATGGTTCTCAAGATGTGTCCAAACATCAGTTCTGCTGTTGTGTGTTTTGTTGTAGAGAGGAGGCTTGTCCTTTATGTTAACAGAAAATTTTCAATTCTGTGATCCCACGTTTGTTTGATGACTTCATGGCTTTTTAAAAAAAGTCTATATTATGCATTCGCTTCTCTATTGGTAATCAGATGATAGGGTGCTGATGTGTCTTTTGTTGTTGCAGGTTGAAAGCATCAGACACAAATTGTGATCCATTGTTGGAGACCAGTTCTATTGGCAAACTAATTTGTGAAAATACTCCTTAGTCTCTCAATTGTCTTTTTTCTGTTGTTGTCTGCATTTGGGATGCTATAGGCCATTTGGAATGTGCATCCACCACAATCAGAAAGTTTGTGCCCATAAATGGGCCAGTGAAATCAGAAGGCCATTTCTAGGTGTTAGCTTTGGGTGTCATTTCTTGGCAAATGTGACATCTTCTCACGGTCTGTCCAATGTTCATGTCCATTGATGGCCACCAGACATGCATGCGCACTAGAGACTTCATTTGATTGTTGTGGAGTTCGGCTAATGTGGTTGCTTGCCATTTCTTTGGAATGATTGTTCTTGTTCCCCACAATAAATAACCCTCATCAATCGATATCTCATTGCGTTGAATATAAGAAGGTTTTATTTCAGGCCTAATCCTCTTGGCTTTGAGCCATCCATTAAACGTGAAGTACAGGATCTTAGATAGGGTCGCCTCACTTCGTACCTTTTTACCGATAGTTTTTGCTGTAATTGACAAATATCAAAGTTGCTCTTGATTAATGGCTGTGGCGTCTGCTGTCCAGTTGATCAATCCTTCTACTTGTTCTGTCTCTAGTAGAGGCAGGTGCAACAAAGCATCCACATAGCAGTTTTCTTTCTCTGGACTATGTTTTAAATCATAATCATATGCTCCGAGCTGCATTGCCCACCTTTGAATTCTTGTGGCCACGAGAACTGGAATACCTTTCTTTGGGCCCAAGATAAAACTCAGCAGTTTGTTGTCTGTCACTAAGGTGAACTTTCTACTATATAGGTGTTGATGAAATCTTTTGACACCAAAAATTATGGCCAGTCCTTTTTCCAGTTATGCATAATTCCGTTCACAGGGTGTTAAAGAGCAAGAAGCATAAGCTACAGATTGTTCACCTTTTTCTGTGACCTGTGATAATACTGCTCCTAAACCCACTGGTGATGCATCATCTGCCAGGGTCATTTCTTTGCCTGGGTCATAGTGAATAAGAACATTTTCTTTAGAGGTCAGCATTTTCTTCAACTCCTTGAATGTTTTCTTTCTTTCTGTAGTCCAACACCATTGTTGTTCCTTCTTTAGTAGTTGGTTAAGCGGGTTGCACAATGTTGGGGATGTGTTTTCGATAATGGTTCACCCAACCTAAGAATGACTGTAATTCCACTCAATTTGTGGGGCAAGGTGCCCTGTGGGCAGCTTTGGTACCTGCTGTGCTCACCCGGACTCCTTCACTGTCGATTGTAAATCCCAAAAACGTTACTGAAGGTACCATAAACCCATATTTGTCTTGTTGTAGTCTGACCTTGGCTTCCTTCAGTTAGGTTAGTATTTTTTCCAGGTTTGGCAAGTGCTCTGCATCGTCGCAACCAGCAATGATAATGTCATCTATGTAACATCCCATATTTATTCTGTGCAACAACTTATCCATTATCAATTGAAATATTGTGGGTGCTGCTGATATTCCATACGGAATTCTGGTATCCTAAGTGAGTATTGATTGCCATATATTTTCTCAACTCAGAATCCAATTCAACTTGCTGATACGTTTGTGATAAATCCAATTTCGTGAATTTCTTCCCACCATTCAATGTTTGAAACAAGCCTTCCATTCTATGAATTGGATGTTGGAGTACTTGCAAAGCTTGATTAATGATGACCTTGTAGTCACCACAAATTCAAATTTCACCATTGGATTTTCTAACAGGATCTATTAGGGCAGCCCAATTGCTGTATTGGAGTTTCTCAATGATTCCTTCGTTTTCCATTCTGTTGAGTTCAGCTTCAATTCCCTTCATCGTAAAAGGAATCATCCTTGATTTGAAGGATTTTGGTTTGGCTTCCAGTTTCATATGTAGTCTGGCCTGGACTCATTAGATTTTCATCAGGTCTTTTCAAAATACTATCTGGTACTTTTGGAGCACTTTTTGATTTTTGGCCCAGTGTCCTTACAATCCCATTGGATTTGTGACATCCAATCGCTTCCAATTAAAGCAGGTCCTTCTGTGTCCACGACATAAAGGGACAATCTTTTAGACGTCTGTCCGATGTATTCAATGTCAACTTGCATTTTTCCAGTACTTTGATTTTCTTTCCTGTGACTGTTTTCAACACCACGTTGGATTGTCCCACCTTGAGATTGAGTAATACTCTTGATTTTTAAGATCTTTGGGAATAAGGACACTGCGGCCCCAGTGACCAGTTCAATCTGAACTGGTTTGTTGTTAATGTTAACAGGAATCAAGATTTCCAAAATGTGGTTTCGCACATTATTAACATGGCATTACTTCCAGCACCTTGTCCTCTTCAGAGCCACTTGGGTCGTTGCTGAGACTTCTGTTGGAACTTTCCTCTTCCTCCTTGAGGTTCCTCACCTTGCGTGTTTTATTTCTCGACTTCTGATTTCCCTCCTTGGGACGATCCTCTTTTTTGCCTATTTCCCCCTCCTCTTTGGGCTGCTTTTGTAGCATGGGTAACATTTGACTTTTTTGAAGAAACATTTATTCGGACTGTGATTACTTTTCCCACAGCAGAAACATTCTCAGCATCCCATTTTCTTTATTTGATGTTCCCACTGCTCTCCTTGTATAATACCCTGATTGCAGTTGACCTTTTCGAAACTCAGCGCTATTTCATGTCAGTGTCAATGTCTAATCAAAAATCTTTTACTCCATAATTGTTGTGGTCGGCCAAACTGATGACCAGCATGTCCTTTAAGGCTTCATTTAAGAATATTCCATACTCACAGTTTTTCGATAACCTATACAATTCAGCCATATATTGGTTCACGGTTTCGCCTGGTTTCTGCTTTCTAGTCCAAAACTGGTATTTTTCTGCCGTCACTATTAGTCTTGGAGACTGATTCCCTCCCACTATGACACACAGAGCAGTAGATGACATAGAATCTAGGCTTACAGGTGCCACTAGGAATTTTATCAGGCTATATGTCCTGCTTCCCACTTCGCTTAGAAATGTTGCCTGTTTTCTTAAATTTTACTCTGTACCTTTTATTCCCTGGGCAGTATAGAACAAATTGAATCTTTCAACATACTCATTCCAGTTTTCTGATTCCTTGTACTCTTCAAAACGTCCTTCTGTCATTTTTGAATTCTCCTTTGTTTCACTGTGAATGAGCTTCGGCACCTTGAAGTCGTTGTAGTTTCACTTTAAAACCTTCTGTTCTCCCCCTCCAACATTTGGAGTTTGGGACAACATTTATTTTTATCCTCATTGCTAGTTTGTTGTGTATTCCTCTCTCTGTAGAACACACAAGACGTGGTTAATCCTTTGTGTTCTTTTTTTAATCCAAAATAGTTTTACTGTGTCCCCCAATACAAAGCTGTATCTGACATCACACACATGAATGTTCCATAACACAATCTTCTACTATTACCCTGTTATTTCTATCATGAATAGAAAATTATCATCATTCTGCAATCTCTCCTTAGATTCTAAGCAATCTAAACTTCCAGCGCAGCCAATCCACATATATATTTTATATAACTCTGCCCTTGTCCACCTTCATAGTCATATCTCCAAATAAACTCAGATTTGTGAAGCATGATCTCCCACTTACAAAATCATCCCAATTATCCTTACATCCCCAGAAAACTCTCTAATAACATACACAGATGTTCAGCTTACTGGCCTGTAGTTCCCAGTTTTTTTTCCCCAGCAACTTTACTTGAATAGAAGTATAAAATTTGCCACTCTCCAGTCTTCTGACAACCCACCTGTACTTAATGACGGCTCATAAATCTCAGCCAGAGCACCTGCAATTTCCTTTCTAGCTTCTCACAATGATCTTGGATATACTTGATCAGGCCCAGGAGATGTCTATCTTCATATGCATCAGGATCTTTAGCACTTCCTCAGCTAACTGACCTCAAGACACTACTATTGTCCCAAGTTCTCCAATTGTTATGTCTTTCTCCATAGTTAAAAACAGAAGCACTAGTTAAAGACCTTCCCCGACTCCTGTAACGTCACATAGAGTTGGCCACAATGATTCAAGAAAGATCCTACTTTTTTTCTCTGGTTACCCTTTTTCCCTTTATTTAAATTTCTTGGGATTATCCTTAATGTTAAAGCTATTTCTTGTCCCTTTTCTGTCCTGATTTCATGGAACCCCTCCAAGTATACACAATCCCAGTTGCTTGTACATACTCCTTGTTTTTTTTTAAAGTTTATTTAAAAGTTTTCCATACATGTAATCATAGCCCGATATAAAATATAATCAAATATTAATGTCAAATCCATTACACAATAATATAAATCCCAACCCCTTCCCCCTTTAAACAAACCCCGAGAGAAAGAGAAAGAAAAGGAATGAATTAAGAAAAAGCATAGAAAAAGAATAAAGAAAAGTAAGAAGGCAAGAGTAGAGACCTGGTTGCCAGAGGGTTCCCCTCACCACACAGCATTAGTCAATTGTATCTTTTAATGTGTCCAAGGAGGTTGACAAGGTTCGAAGTTTAAGGAAAAGGTCTATAAATTAAAACCTTCAATTTGTAAATATGGGTGCCAAATTTTCAAAAATACATCATACTTATTTCTCAGATTATAAGTAATCTTCTCCAAAGAAACACAGCATTGCCTTTCTGTGTTCTATCTCTCCAGACCCAAATGGATATCTGATTTCCGTGTTACTGCTGTACATTGTCTTGCTATTGTTACTGCTAAGGCAATCTTCAGAATTTTTTTTGGATACAGAGATCATTTCAATTTGGGTTTTATCCCTTCAATATTTCCTAATAAAAACAGCATCAGATTTTGTGGAAATTTAATTCCAGTAATCCGTTCAAAATAAATTGCCAAGTTTTACCAAAAATATTTCACTTTGGGGCAAGACCTTGTAGAATGTTTAAAAAAAAGTGCCTATCTCCTGACCACATCTAAAACACTGATCAGATAGATCTGACTTCAATTTATTTAATTTTTGTGGTGTAATGTATTGATATCATACTCTCCTGGCACAAATCTGACCAATTTATTTGATCAATATTGGTATTTAGATCTGTCTCCCAACGTTGTCTGGACCTATGTGTCCCTTCTTTAAAAGTCTCCTGCAATAAAGAATACATAGCTGAAATAAATTAATTGATTATATCTACCACGTATCAACATTTCTACATCACCACATTTTGGTAATAGCATTGTTGGGCTCAATTTAACCAGTAAATAAGCCCATAATTGATAATAACAAAAAAGGGTATTATTTTGTATCCTGTATTTTTTTAAAAAAATTGTTCAAATTACATTAAATTTCTTCCTTCATAACAATCTTCTATATATCTAATTCCTTTCTAAGAGCAAATATTTAAAAATTGATTATCCATTGAGAATGGATTAAGTTGATTTTGTATTAAAGATATTTTAGGCAGGACAGCACTCATTCCAATTTTGTCATTTACCCTATTTCAAATATTAATCAAATGTTTCAAAAAGGGTGCTTCCCTCTCCTCAGATTATAATTTTGAATCCCATTTATATATAAAGACTTCTGATTTAATCTCTTCAATTTTATCAATTTCTATTTTAATCCATGCTGGTTTTTCTTCCTCATCAAAAAAAGGTCAAAAATCACATGTGAGCTGCCTGATAATAATTTTTAAAATTTGGTCATTATAAACCATCTAATTCAAATTTCCATGTCAATTTGTTGAAAGAAACTCTCAACATCTTATCCTCCCAAAGAAAATTTCTGATGTATTTATTTAATTCTTGAAAAAACTTTGTGGTATTGTTATTAGTAATGTTTGAAATAAATATTGTACTTCATGAAATATATTAATTTTAACACAATTAACCCTACCCAGATATGTTACTGGCAATATCTTATAATTAATGAAATCTTCACCAATTTTCTTAAGTAAAGGTACATAATTCAATTTATATACATTCTCTAACTTATTATCTGCCTGTATGCCTAAATATTTTATTCCATTCACCAGCCATTCAAATTGGATATCTTGTTGACACTGAGTGTAATCCCCTATAGTAAAGGGTGTAATTCCAATTTTATCACAATTTACTTTATAACCCTATATCTTGCCATACTTCTCCAATCTTAAATATAATTTGCATAATGAACCTATTGGTACTATCAAATAGATAAAAACATCAACAGCAAATAAATTAATTTTGTATTCTTCTTAATTAACCTTAAACCCTTTAATGTCTGAATCAGACCAAATTAATTCTACAAGAGATTCAATCACTAAAATAAATAAAGCAGGTGATAAAGGGCATCCTTGCTCACTGGATCTAGTTAATGCAAACAAATTTAAAACCATTTGAACTTTAGCCTTAGTATTACATAAAGCTTTAACCCAATTTATACCCGCCCCATCCCAAATCTTTTAAACACCTTAAACAAAAAATACCATTCTAATCTATCAAATGTTTTTTCTGCAACCAAAGCCACTGCCACACTTAAATCTCCTCTCTTTTGGACTAAATATAATCTAGTAACATTATCTGTAGGTTTTATCTTTTTCACAAACCCTGTCTGGTTCACATTTGTCAACTTGGGTTAAAAACTTTGACAATCTATTTGCTAAAGTTTTTGCAGTTATCTTGTAACCTGCATTTAACAAGGAAATTGATCTATAGGATGATGGCTTTAAAGGGTCTCGATCATATTCATATTATTATCACAGTAGAGAAAGTTGCCAGGAACATATGTGTTACCATTGCCTGTCCTAATACATCCATAAAAGGAGTTAATAAGTCTTTAATTTCTTTATAAAATTCAGACAGGAAACCATTCTCTCCCTGAGATTTCTTACTTCGTAATGAATTCAATGCTTTCCCCCATTTCCATTGATATGAAAGGAACATCCAACTCCATTTACTCCTGTAAAGTCAATATCAGTAACCTTATTTGTGACCAAAAAAATCTATTTTATTATTATCTTGCTGTGACTCAGATTTATATAAATGAGAGTAAAATTGTTTAAAGTGTTAGAGTTCTATGTTGTGTATTGGCCAATGTGTTGTGTGGTTTTATGTTAAAAAGTGACATTTTGCCTTAGAGAGCCAAGGTTAAGGTGGACTGCTGAGAGAGTCCTTCTGGCTGCCTTCGGAATGTTCATCCTTTTTGAAATCCCAACATTCTAAACTGTCCTCCAGACCATGACTCATGCTCAGGGCCTTTTTCCACTCCACAGCACCCCCAGTGGTGGTTTATCGTCCAAGTCCAGAAATTTTTAGATTATTGTTCTGCACATGCTCAGTTCGTCTCCCACTCTCTCAGCAGTCCACCTTCACCTTGGCTCTCTAAGACAAATTGTCACCTTTTAACATAAAACCACACAACACATAGGCCAATTCACAACACAGAACTCTGTAACAAAAGCTTCATTCATTTAATGAGATTTATAAAAAATCACATTCCACTGTTTTAATTGTATTAATAGTTCTTGAAACTGGTTCTGTTTTCAATTGCCTAGCAAGAACCTTGTGATCCCTTGAACCTAACTCATAGTAACTCTGCTTAGTTCTCATTATTACTTTCCCTGTTCTATATGTTTGTAATGTTTTATACTAAAGTTTATTTATAAGCCTTTTACATTTTACCTCAGAGGCCTGTCTTTGCAAATCCTTTTCTAAACCTTTTATCTCTTTTTCCAATTGATCCAAATCTTTCATATAATTCTTCTTAATTTTAGAGGTATAACTAATAGATTGAACCTTTGGATGCTCTTTCATCACATCCCATAAAATAAATTTACCATTAACCGAATTAGAATTATTCTCAAGGAAAATCTGAATTTGCCTTCTAGCAAAATTACGAAAATCTGGTCTTTTTAATAACATTGAGTTAAAGTACTCCTTGCTCTTGACCAAAACCTGAATTTCCCTTTGCTTGCATGTCTGACCCTTCACTCTAACAGAAACGAGCACATCCTAGGACCTAGATGTTCTCCCACTCTCTCAGCAATTTTTAAAAAAAATCCCACTTTCATAATGTTCTTCTTCCTTCAAACAGCCTGTTTCAATTCATTAATGCTAATTCTTGACATAACTTCAAAGCTGGTCTTGGCCCAATTCTAAATTTTAACCCATTGTCCTGTCCTATTTCTCTCCATAACTATCTTAAACTTGATAGAACAATGGTCATTGGTCCCCAAAGGTTCATCCACAAAAGGTTCATCTACTTGCCCTTTCCAATTTCCTGTGCTGAGAATTGGCAGACGGAGATTAACTGAGAAAAATGTGAAATGGTTCATTTTATCTAACTATTAATAATTACAGTACGGAAACAGGCCATCTCGGCCCCTCTAGTCTGCACCGATTTAAGTGATCTCTAGTCCCACCTACCTGCTCCCTGTCCATAACCCTCCAATCCCTTCACATCCATGCACTTATCCAACCTTCTCTTAGATGACAAAATTGATCCTGCTGCAACCACCTCTTCCGGAAGGTATTCCACTTAGCCACCACTCTCTGAGTGAAGAAGCCCCCTCTCATGTTACTTCTAGACTTTTTCCCCCCTAACCCTTAACTTATGACCAATCTCTCACTTACCCTCAAGGGGAAGAGCCTATTCACATCTACTCTATTTTTCCCCCCTCATAATTTTAAATACCTCTATCAACCTTCTATGCTCCAATGAATAAAGGCTCAATCTACTCAATCTTCCTTTGTATTCTAGATACTGCAATCCAGGCAACATTTTAGTAAATCTTCTCTGCACCTCCTCTACCTTATTGATCTCCTTCTTATAATTTGGCGATCAGAACTGCACACAGTATTCCAAATTTGGCATCACCAATGCCTTGAACAGTCTCAACATCACCTCCCAACTCCTATATTCCATGCTTTGATATATAAAGGCCAGTATACCAAAAGCCTTCTTTTTTACCACTCTATCCACTTAAGAATCCACTTTCAAAGAATGATGAACCATTATTCTAAGATCTTTCTGTTCCTCTGCATTCCTCAATACCCTCCCCTTCACTGCATATGTCCTGTTTTGATTATTCATCCCAAAATAAAGCACTTCACACATATTGATATTAAACTGCATCTGCCATCTTTCAGCCCACTCTTCTAAGCAGTCCAAATCCTTCTGCAGTCCCCGAAAACCCTCTTCACTATCCACAACTCCCCCTATTTTTGTATCGTCCACATATTTACTAACCGAATTTACCACTCCATCAGCCAAATCATTAATGTAAATGACAAACAACAAGGGACCCAACACCAATCCCTGAGGCACACTGCTCGTCACTGGCTTCCATCCTGACAGTTATCCACCATGACTCTGGCATCTACCTTCTAGCCACCGTTGAACCCATCTGACTATCTTAACATTAATACCTAGTGCCTGAACCTTCCTTACTAACCTTCCAAGTAGAACCTTATGGAAGGCCTTACTGAAATCCATATAGACTACATTTACTGCTCTACCCTCATCAACATTCCTAGTCACCTCTTCAAAAAAATTCAACAAGATTTGTCAAACATAACCTTCCCTGCACAAATACATGTTGGGTGTCCTTGATACCCCTACAGATACTTATACATATTATTTCTAAGAATACTTTCCATTAGTTTACCAACCACCGATGTCAAACCTACTGACCTATAATTGCTGGGCCTACACCTGGAGCCCTTTTTAAACAGAGAAACCACATTTGCGACATGCCAATCCTGTGGCACCATGCCCCCCTCCAGTGACTGTTGAAAAATCACTGTCAGAGCCTGTGCTATTTCCTCCCTGACTTCTCTCAAGGTCCTGGGGATAATCTAGTCAGGTCCTGGAGATTTAGCCACCTTTATCTGCATCAAATGTTCCAATAGCCCCTCTTTCCTAATCCCTAAATTTTCCATAATCACCCCTTTTGCTTCTCTTATCCTACACTATTCCATACCCTTTTCCCTAGAGAATACCGAAGAACTCCTCATCTCATTCGGCTCAGCACACATTTGTCCACTCTGATTCTCTAAAGGACCAATTTTATTCTCCACTCTCCTTTTACTATTCACATAATTGTAAAAACCCTTCGGATTTACTTTCACCCTGTTCACTATAGCCACCTCGTACCTTCTTTTTGCTATTCTAATTTCTTTCTTAAGCTTTTTACAATTCATGTATTTTCCAAGCATCTAATCCATACCTTGCTTCTTGTATTTAATGTAGGCCTCCCTTTTATTTCAAACCAACTTTTTAATCTCCCTTTAAAACCATGGCTCTCTCGAACATCTGGCCCTGCCTTTTATCCTAACAGGAACATAAAGATTCTGTACCCTCAAAATCTCACCTTTAAACACCCTCCAATTCTCCTCAACCTCCTTCCCATAAAACAAATCAGCGTATACTACTCCTTGCAAATCCCTTCTCATTTCATCATATTTGCTTTCCCCCACTCAGACCAGACCTATCCTTTTCCATAATTATATTGAAACTAATGGTACCATGATTACTGGATCCGAAATGCTCCCCAAAACACACCTCCGTCATCTGCCCTATCTCATTCCCCAACAGTAGATCCAACATTGCCCCTTCTCTAGTGGGTACCTCAACATATTGCTGCAAAAAAACTATCCTGCATGCATTTTACAAATTCTAATCCATCCAGCCCCTTCACAGATGTGTTTCCCAATCTATATTTGGAAAATTAAAATCCACCACTAACACAACCCTGAGCTTATTACAAATCTCAGCTATTTCCTTATAAATTTGCTCCTCTATTTCTTGGTCCCCACTGTGGTCTATAATACACCCCTATAATTGTAACTTCTCCTTTTCCATTTTTTAATTCCACCCATACCTCCTCCCTTGACGAGCCCTCCAATCTATCTCACATCAGCACCGCTGTAATGTTTTCCGACAAGCAATGCCACATCCCCCCCCCCTTACCCCTCTAATTCTATCACACCTAAAGCAGCAAAATCCCAGTCACATCCCTCCTGCAACCACGTCTCACTAATCACCACCATGTCATACTGCTAAGTATCTATCCACACCTTCAACTATTCCACCTTCCTTACAATATTCCAAGCATTAAAGTAAATGCATTTCAGAGATTTCCCACATCTTACCTTCTGCTTGTCCCCATCTTTACGGACAACTATTATTTATAACCATCATACCACCCTCCCTATCTCAGCATGGTAGGTTAAATTTGATGGCAGAATATAATGTTAATGGGAAGACTCTGAGCAATGTGGAAGAACTAGGAGAACTTGGGGACTGTGTACATTGGTCACTCAAACCTGCTGCACAGAATGTTATTAACAAGGCATATGGTGTGTTGGCTTTCATTAACCATGGGATCAAATTCAAGATACGTGAGGTAATGTTGCAGCTATAAGACTGCTTCACCTGGGAAGGCTATTTGAGTTCCTGAATATTGGAAAGGTGATGAAGGAAAAAATAACTTGAATTGACTTTTTTCAATTGCTTGGGAAAGTGTCATGAGAAGGAAAATGTTTAGTAGATTTGAAAGTGGACCTAATAGTAAAGGTGGCAGAAATGTCAAAGGACAACCATTGAAGATGGAGGCTGCAGAGGTGGTAGGTGAGTACAATATTCTTGATCTTAATCTGCTGAAGGAACTCAGCAGGTCAAATAGTATCAGTAGGAGAAAAAGAATTGTCAACGTTTTAGGGTAGAACCCGTCAAGACTACAAATACAGAAAGGAGATAATGTAACCTGGCCCATCTGACTTTCCAAATAGCTGTCCCCCAATAGCATTCATTATAGCACCATCACACCTTCTCTTAACAGATTTCTGTTCCAGCAGCCTTTGCTTCCACTTCTCACTCCACTTGATATGATACCTGGCTCCTTTTCTTGCCTTTGTCTGGCATCTGCCAGTCAACTTCTTTGATCTGCCATCCTTTCCCCTCCCTGGATCATCTGTCTAACCCTTCCCACCCTGTCCACATCTAGCTATCTCTCCTCTGCACTCTGACTTGTTTATGGGTTCTGGCTTGAAATTTCACCAATCTCCGAATAAAAGGACATCCGTTTAGAACAGAGGCAAGAAGAAATTTCTTCAGCAAGAGGGTGGTGAATCTATGGAATTTGTGGTCACAAATGGCTGTGGAGACCAAGTCATTGGGTATGTTTAAAATGGAAGTTTCCATTTTATTGATCAGTAAGAGTATCCATAGGTTATGGGGAGAAGACAGAAGAATGGGGTTGAGAGGAAAAATGTATCAGGCATGATTTGAATTGCAGAGCAGATTTGATGGGGCAAATGGCCTAATTCTTCTCTTTATTTTTTTTCCACCCGCTGAGTTCCTCCGGCAGATAATTGCTCCAGATTCTGTGTGAAACATGAAAGTCTGCAGATGCTGTGATTGTAGTAAAAATACACTAAAATCCTAAAGGAGCTCAGCCAATGTTTTCAGTGTCTATAGGAGACAAAGATATATTCTGTTTATTCCTTGAAGAAGGGCTTAGGCCTGAAACATCAGCAATGTATCTTTGTCTCCTTTTGATGCTGAAAAGACCGGCTGAGTTCCTCCAGCATTTCAGTGTTTTTACCAGATTTTGTGTAATTCTTCTTTCTCTGGGAAGTGAGATGATAACAAAGGTTAATTAAGGTGGAATTAGAGGTGATGCAGTTGAAGACAGGTATATAACTAGGAAAATAAGATGGAGTCCTTGCACACAGCAAAAATTTCAAGTTCTATACAAAATCAGGAAGAGGTACCAATGCAGACATCAGTGCATTAGAGAAAAGGTTGATGTTAGGGGCCTGAATCAGACTGAACCAGGGTAATTCTGCAAATTCCATAAAGTAATAGAAGTGGTTTGGGACAATGAGTGCTTTTGGCTACAGCTTTTGATTTGGTAAAACTGAATGGAGTTGAAGATGATTAATCTGAAAACAGTTTGTCAGGCAAATGAGTTTGATGGTTGAGGGGAATTGGTTGTCCACAGTTCAAGAAAGTCATAGATAACTCTTAAACGATGCTTGTGTAAGACAGATGTTTGGGGTTTGCATGTACATGGTGAAGTTGAATTGGGTGAGGCAAGGAAGCTGGAAACTCAAGAGTGATGGAGGGTGAAACAGAGATAGTGAGAAGGCACAAGGTCAGGGAAGAAAAAATGGAGATGGATGAAAAAATAAGTTTGGTGCTGAAATGATGGAACATACCTGTCTGTGGATCTTAAGGAGGAGGTAGAAGAGGACCTCCACCTTTTATGACTCCCAGGTTTTCTTTTCCATCCCCACCAACCATTCCTCTTATTACATTGGGTTTCTTAGCATCCAAAGGAAATGTATAACCTGATCTTTTTATCTTATCATTTCCAACCATACAGGAATCTAAACAATCATTTCAGGCGAAGTGGTGATTCACTAATTGTTTGTATCAGAACCAACCATTTCTGCTGTAAGATTGATAGTCTCTCCACAGACATTATCAGATCTGGTCATTTTCAGCATGCTCCCTTTAGTTTCTGATCTCAGGAACAGCTCTGACTTTCATTTCATAGCTTCTACAAATCCCTGTTTGTTTTCTCTCTCAACCTGACACCTCTGTGAACAGTGGAATTGTTTGATTTTTGATTTATTGTCAAGCGTACATGTGTGATGTTGTTTTGAGCCTTAAGGACTCAAAAACCAGCAGTAACAGAAATTCACCAAGATGATAGCTACTTAAACAAAACTGGTTTTATTTTCTTAACACCAAATAGTAAGATAGTAACTTCTCCTAATTCTAAGTGTGTGTGTGTCTGTGTGTGAGTTTGTTCAACATGGTTCTTTTTCACTGTCCGGTCATTTACTATTCACTTCTCCAAGTTTACTAGTATCAGCAGTTTTTGGTACTGTGCAGAGAGTTAATCAGTCATTACATTCAACAGGCTCTGGTGCCTTAACTTAAGTTCTTACCAGTCAGGAAGGTCTTTGGTGGGTGCAGAGAGATGTTCATTGGACAAGCAAACTGTTTTCCTTCAATCAGCAACCAAAGTGGGGGTGTGGCCATGCTAATGAGCAGAAATGTTTTGAAAGAGGTCCCCACAAAAAGTCGTAAAAAGATGGTTTAAAAGCTCAAAATAAAAACAGAATTTTATTGTCAAAAAATGGATAAAACAAGTGCGAAACAGCTGGAGCAACCCCAAACAAAAACTGAAGCAGCAACATCTCAGCCAGGAATATTGAGTGGAAACCTGATGAGGAGTGACTCAGCAGGGACCTTGGGATCGGCTGAAGCCAGCAGAGCTGGGAAGTCGGCCCAAGATGCATCCACCATCCTGAACATGATGAAAACTTTATGCAGTCGATTGCGAGTGTGGAATCAGTGATGAGAGATGTATATCAGAGAAGGTAATGGAAATGAAAGAAGTTGTGGAAGACTTGAATGAATGACTCATTGAGAGGCTGAGCTGAACAAAACAAAAGACAGGCTGAAGGCACTGGAAGAAAAGCAAAAATATGGGACACAGAAAAGAAAGGACCGATGGACTAGATCAACCATATGGAAAATTTTAGTGGACATAACAATGTAAGAATCATTGGACTGAGAGACGAAATAGAGGGAAAAGACACGGTGAGTTTATTTGAAACATGGATCCCACAAATGCTGGAACAAAATGAGTTAAATCCAAAGCTGAAAATTGAAAGGGCTCAATGGACCCTTGGACCCAGAAGAACCGGCGAACAGTGACCACGACCAGTCCTGGTAAGACTTAAGTTACCAGGAGAAAGATGTAATCTTGGGAGCAGCATATCAATATTCAAAAAATAATAATGGTCCATTAGTGGTGGACAATGCAAAAGTAATGTTTTTCCAGAACTTCAGCCCTGCGTTGGTCAAACAAAGAAAGGAAATTGACAAAGTAAAGAGAAAACTGTGATCTAAAAACTTTAAATATTCAATGATTTATCCAGCAACACTGAGGGTGGGTGTCTCAAGATGATGAATTTTCAAGAATAAAGAAGTGGAAGAATTTTAAAGAAAGTTATGAAAAGATTAAAGTCACCAGCTTAAAAGACCATTTCAAAACGGGACCAACTGAAAGATGTATCTTTTTATTTAAGCTAATAGTACGGAGCCATCTTGTTTTCATTGTTAAAAGAAAAAAAAACATTGGTTTATATGGAGAGTTCTGAAAAGACTGAAAGGTGTTAACTCCAACTTGGGTGGTGGGGAGATGGCACCAGGAGAGGAGCGATTTTAAAAGATGATGCCAAAGGGAGGGTTGTTTCTTCTTCAGAAAAACCCGTGGACCTTTGGGTACTAATGTCAACATCACCTTCAGAGCTAGGGATGTGTGTGAGTTCCTTAAAGGGAAAATGTATGTGTTGGAAATGTCTTTTAATAGGGAAATGTTATGACCATATTTAGAAAATTGTGAAGATGATATTGTTGTACAATATTTGTGTGAAAATATTATGGATTAAATACTAAAGTTTATTAGTCTTGATGTTAATGGATAAACAGGACTTTGAAGAGGAAGAGGGTCTTGGCATTCTTAAAGAAATTAAAAGTGAATATAATCTTTTTTGCAGGAAACACATCTTACCAAATTGGAACATGATAAATTAAAAAGAGGATGGGTGGGACAGATAATATCATCTTCCTTTGGTTCAAAACAAGAGGGGGTGGCTATTCTAATTAATAAAATTACACCATTGTTAATAGAAGATGCCTCAATTGATCAAGCTGGAAGGTATGTAATGGCACATTGTAAAATTTATGGAGAAGCATAGATATTTATAAATGTTTATGCCCTGAATTATGATGATGAAGCCTTTATAAAGGATATCTTCTTAAAAATAGCAGAGGGAAGACAAAATATATTAGTTGGAGGAGACTTTCATTTCTTCTTCGACCCAATAATGAGGGCAAAAGCAGCAAAAACCACAATTTCATATATGAAATGGTTACAACTTAGAAAGGTTTTTGACAGTTTTCAGAGACAGATTTATTGTTCCTGGGGACACAAAATTGATCCTTTTTAATCAGCCACATCAGTGTCTTGCCATAGAAATATTCCCCATCAGGGTTTTCCAGATGATAACCTGTTTCTTTTGGGTCACCACAGAGTTCCTTTTTGTTTCTCTTATTTCAAGAGCAACCGTAGGCAGCCAGTCCTCTCCTCTTGTATGAACCACAAGGGCTTTGACCAGGCTAAACTAAGCACTCACAGCCTGTCTTCCAAAATGGGGTTTTTCCACAAGCCCTCCCCCATTCGCGTTCGCCCACGCCCCCCTCACCCTCACCCACTCGCCCTCTCTTTCGCGCGTTTTCTCTCTCTATCTGAGAGAAAGCCTGTTTTACTTTCTCTGCTTGCAAAACCACATGACTCTCAGAACAGCAAGTTCCACTCCAGACAACCTGCAGTGCTGATGAATTCTTTCATCTTTTGCCTTTTTGAATACAACAATCCATTAGTGATGTCTCTTGGGCACTCTCCAAAGCTTTTGCAAAGGCTCTTGGTGCTAGCTTGTCTAGCATGAGCAAAGCTCCAGTATTTTAAATAAGATCTGTTTAAAAGTGTTTATATGTGACCTACACTTAAAAAAAAACTGCCCCAATTTATCTTCCAAAAACATATCTAGATACAGTACAAACATAACATAATCTGTCACAATTCATTCCTCAAATAGTCTACAAAGATTATTTAATAAAGTACACATGGCTAAAATTGAACATAATTCAAGTATTACAGTCTCCCTTGATGCAGAAAAAGCATTTGACTCTTTGGAATGGCCCTTTTTATTTAAAACATTGGAAAAATTTGGTATAGATAGAACATTTATAAATTGGTTAAAAACTTTATACCATAAACCACAACCTAAAATAATAACAAATAATCAGATGTCAGCAGTGTTCCCCTCGACAAGGATACCCCTTGTCCCCAGGGCTTTTTATTTTAGCTTTCGAACCACTGGCCAAGATGATAGGAAGGCATCCGGATATAAAAGGCTTCAAAGTCAGGCAAGAAGAACATAAAGCTTTTGTACCTATCATACTATTGGATGATATTCAGGCCTTCTAAAACTACCTATAAGAAATGGTGCAATCTGTACGATTAAATGCAAATGTGCCTTGACTGAAATTGTAATCTTGTGCACTTTGCTTTTAAAGAAGAGAAAACCTAAAGGCTGCAGATACTAGAATCTTGAACAAACAGTGAAGTGCTGGAGGGACTCAGCGGGTCAGATGACATCCACGCAGTGTTTTGGGCCAGGACCCTTTATTGAAACTAAAGTAAAAAAGGGATGATATTACATACATGATGGGGGAATTGAGTTGGGGAGGGTCCAAAAGGTGGTGGGGCATTGGCAAAAGATGGGAGAGGTGGACAGACTACTGATTAGTTGAAACTCTGATGTGGATGGATGATTCTTGCCACACTATGGAGTTTCAAATTAAATGTCTTAGACTTACAAGCATCCCTGTCCCACTCCCCATTCCAGCTCCTGACTCTAACTATGTACCCTCTCCACCTTCCTCTCCTAAGCATCACTCTGTAAACTTGTACAAAAGTCTGTTGGATGTAAAAAAAGGTGAAAATTAAATTTCAAATAGTTGCTAGAAAAATTATTCTTGTTCAACGTTATAAAGGCAGTTAATGTTCTGAAGAGTGAACTTTAATGGATAGTCATATTTGTCTGAATTGTATCCTGTTCATAAATTTAACTATTCTTTTCTCATTGCTAGCAATTGTTCAAAGAATGAAGATTAAACAAAAGAATTCAAGTAAGGCCAATTCTTTGTTTTCCACTAATGTGATGGATTCTGACAGATTTCAACATCAGAGATTCCAATGTAGTTTTTGGAAAGCATTTAACCAAAAGATCCATTAGACCAATGAGTTTCAAAAGAGGAATTGAAGTAAAAAATTTTTGTCTGGAAGTTAGCTAATGAATATTATAAGAAAAATATACTAATAAAAATTAATTGAGAGGTTTCTGCCTCGAAGATGAAAAGTGGAGTATTAATCTCATAATAATTAATAAACCTCTCTGTAATTAAGAAGAACTATTGTTAGTAGTAAAAAGATGTCACTTTTGTTTAATGTTCAGAGCCACTACTGGAGTCTGATAAGATGGAAAATAGAATACTACAGCACAGTATAGGCCCTTCAGCCCATGATGTTGTACTGACCCAAATATACCTACCAAAAAAAACCCTCCCTACCTCACAACCCTCTATTTTTCTTTCATCCAGGTGCCTGTCTAAGCGTCTCTTAAATCCCCCTATTGTTCCAGCCTCCACTACCACCCCTGGCAATACATTCCAGGACCCACAACTGTTTGTGGGGAAAAAATTTTTCACTTTGTACAGATGTCCTCTGGTGTTTTCTACTCCCACCCTGGGAAAAAGGTGCTGAGTCTCTACCTTACTTATGCCTCTCATAATCTTGTAGACCTCTTAAGTCACCTAGATCTACTAACCTTGCCTCAGAAGACATATTTTCCAAATCCAAGCAACATCCTGGTAAATCTCCTCTGCACTCTCTCTATAGCTTCCATACCTTTCCTGCAATGAAGTGACCAGAACTGAACACAATATTCCAAGTATGGTCTCACCAGATATTTATAGAGCTGCATCATAAGATGGAATCAGAGGGAGAGATGAGAATAGGTAGGTGTGGCTGGAAATGCAGGCCAGATAGGGGTGGTGAATGGGGAACAGGAAAGCAAGGAAGAAAATGGGAAGAAGAGAGGGGATGAATCAATTACTGTCTTCTTTGGCTTGGCTTCGCGGACGAAGATTTATGGAGGGGGTAAAAAGTCCACGTCAGCTGCAGGCTCGTTTGTGGCTGACAAGTCCGATGCGGGACAGGCAGACACGATTGCAGCGGTTGCAGGGGAAAATTGGTGGGTTGGGGTTGGGTGTTGGGTTTTTCCTCCTTTGCCTTTTGTCAGTGAGGTAGGTAGGTGTGGCTGGAAATGCAGGCCAGATAGGGGTGGTGAATGGGGAACAGGAAAGCAAGGAAGAAAATGGGAAGAAGAGAGGGGATGAATCAATTACTGTATTTCACTCATATAACACGAATATGCATATAATGCACAGTAAATTATAAATTGAGTAAAAATATTTTTGTATAGCACATGTTTATATCACACAGGTGTAGCATTCTACATTCTGACTCACAAGAGCAATTTGCATTTACTTGGGTCAGGAGACAAAACACATTCCATCCCACTATCTGCCACAGCTAATCTACTGTGATTTACTCCCATTCAACTTCCTCAGAGATGTCAATCACCCATTATATAGATGATATCCTCCTGCTACATGTAAACAAGCTTTAGAGGGAAATCAAATAGATTAAAGATAAGCTTCAGAGTTAAGCAGGATTTTAATTCTGTCATGATTTAAAAGCCTTTCTTTAAAAGAAACCATACCTTGTTTAAAAATAGTGTGCAATTGAGAAATTTGTTTTTTTTTTATGTAATGAGGATCATTAAAGTGATGCCATTGGGCAGAATCATCCTAATGTTGTCTCAGATTGCAAAAAAGTTTTCTCCCCCAAGCTGTGAGGCTTCTGAACTCCGGGGACACAGGCTTGGCATATGTAACTTGACATTCGTAAGCGACATGTTATTTATAAAAAAGTTTCTGATGTAATTTAGCCATGTAAACAACCAGCTCCACAGTCCAGAGAAACGCAATCTCGTTTTCACTGTACACTGCAATGGTTACAAATAAATGACAAATAAATGTGACTTGATGTGTTAATCTCCTCCCTCAGGGGACGGGTCTGAGCAATTAACATTGATAAGGTTCAATGCCCCAGCCAGAATATCCTGTTTCTTGGAATACCATAGCACTTAGGTCAAAGAGATATTCCCAAAATCAAAATTTTGAATTTTGCCATTTTGTATGTACCCAATTCCCACACTTGCTATAAATTGTACGAGTTCTTTCATTGCAGCTATTACATTCCCACGCTTGCTATAAATTGCCGGTGTGACTTTTTCATGCCCACTATAAATTGTGCGCATTGTTACAACATGTAAAAACATTCTAGTATAGTACACACACATATAATGCGCAGGGGGGTGGGAGCGGGCACCTAGATTGTAAAACAAAAAGCATATAATTTGCACGTTATATGCGTAAAATAGGGTATTTGAAATTGGTTAATTCAGTGTTTATACCATTGGGCTGCAGACTGCCAGGTAGAATATGAGGTGTTGCAACTCTAGTTTGTGTTGGACTTCACTTTGGCAGCAAAATAGGCCAAAGAGGGACAGATAAATATGGTTAGGGGAGTTGAAGTGGTATTTAAGTAGGAGCTCAGATGGCCATTGTGGACAGAGTTTAGGTGTTCTGTAAATTGGTTCCCAAGTCGTCTCCCACCCTGTCCTTGAAGGCCACCTCCTACCCTGTCCTTGAAGGCCACCTCCCACCCTGTCCTTGAAGGCCACCTCCCACCCTGTCCTTGAAGGCCACCTCCCACCCTGTCCTTGAAGGCCACCTCCCCCCTGTCCTTGAAGGCCACCTCCCACCCTGTCCTTGAAGGCCACCTCCCACCCTGTCCTTGAAGGCCACCTCCCACCCTGTCCTTGAAGGCCACCTCCCACCCTGTCCTTGAAGGCCACCTCCCACCCTGTCCTTGAAGGCCACCTCCCACCCTGTCCTTGAAGGCCACCTCCCACCCTGTCCTTGAAGGCCACCTCCCACCCTGTCCTTGAAGGCCACCTCCCACCCTGTCCTTGAAGGCCACCTCCCACCCTGTCCTTGAAGGCCACCTCCCACCCTGTCCTTGAAGGCCACCTCCCACCCTGTCCTTGAAGGCCACCTCCCACCCTGTCCTTGAAGGCCACCTCCCACCCTGTCCTTGAAGGCCACCTCCCACCCTGTCCTTGAAGGCCACCTCCCTTCTTCACTCTTAATCTTGATGAAGTGTTCTTGCCTGGCAATTCTTTTTTCCCCTGCTGACGCTGCAAGGCCCTGTTCAGTTCCTCCAACAGATTGTGTTTTACTGGAGTCAGAGATGGTTGGTAGCTGTCTCCTTACAGAAATGTTCTGTTCCAGCTGATCACTGTGTATACCTCCGATCTGAGGGATGACTTTCAGCAGCTCCCACCAATGCTGAATTTCTGGCCAATTGTTCCATCTTGTGGCTTTGGCAGCATAATTGAGACAACTAGACAGACCCCAGTGTTCTCATGGAAGTAGAAAAGGATGCAATGTCTTCAGTGATACTCTAGGTGTAGCTCCAGAACTCCAGACGTTAACAGTCTCAACTTCACCACCTCTCTCACCCCCTTGGAATGTCTTGCCCTGCACTCTCTGCACTAATCACAACCTTACAATTAAACCTGCAAGCAAGGGTGATGGTGTTAAGGCCTCGCTCAATGACCTCTTTTCTGGCCAATACCAGAAGACACTCTCAGACATTTTACCTCACTTACCCCGCTAAAGGGACACCACCAAAACTTATCATAACATTGTCTCATCACTTCTAGTCATCTCCCTGGCACAGTCTCCAATCTCATTGTTTCCCAACCCCACACTGCCCTGTGGGAGCTACTGAAAGTCAGCCTGCCAGTCATCCCTCAGCTCAAAAGTATACACAGTGATCAGCTTTTGGAGATTGCCTCATCATAAAAAAAACCCTTAAACCATCACTGGTGGGCAGGGTCCTTCCCATCAGATCCTTTGTGTACAGCTGAAATTTCAATCCCAACACATGAAGCCTTGATGTCACTACAGATTGGATAAGATAACCATCAGTCCCTTTGTGTTTTGTGCATTCGTCAAGGTCTGGAAAGGCAAAGTTTTTTGTCAAGGTTCATCCTGAGCAGGTGGATGACATAAATCTCTGTGCTATATGTGCTGTTTCTGGGGATGCTTACTTCTGTTGGAAGATCAACTCAGTGAAAGATGCACTTCATTCTGCCCGAAACTTGTTGGCCTTCTAGTGCAAGTACAGGTCTTTCCAAGGTATAGGAGTACAAGCTGAAGGATGCATTGACACCCCCTGAGCACTAAGAGGCTGATTTCAGTGTAACAGCCTCTCAAACATTTCACTGATGCAGTACTTAAGGATGAAACAATAGTGAAGTGGACAAATTGTAAGTTAATACATTGGATTAAGGTGAGTATAATGACCTGTCCTGATTTGTATTTCTTGGATGCTATAGTTAAAATATATTTAGGGGACAAAAACTAAAAATTTATGGCATGTACGTAAAAGATAAATTAATGATTTAATGTTAATCTTGTACACAAGTTGTAGTCTATTGAATATTTGAATTATTTATGAATAAAGTATAATTGGAATAAAAATTATTGCATGAAATGTAAGTCAGTAGTATATAATGCATTTGTATGTTTCAGGATGATGAAACCTGCTAATGTGCATAAATACATTCTGCTTGAAGAACATGGTTGTCTCCCACAGTCTTCGAAATATGACTTCTCTAATCAAGATGATGATGAATTGCCCAGTAAAAAGATGATAGGTCCCAAACACAAAAGGTGCCAAACTAGGAAGTGTCAAAAGGAACAGGTCAGCAGGGTTTGTAAAGTGCATGATATGACAACAAAACTCTCTGGAGTAATTCAGAAAAGAATACTGTATCTTAAACCCTCCAATGTATGTTTGGAGTCTGATACTCCATCAAGTGATATTGAAAAGGATGATATATCAAATGTTCCTGAAGTTCCTTCTAAAACAGAATCTTTAGAATTATCTTGCCATCCTAAACATTTTGCTTGGTAATGTACATGCCACAAAACTACGACTGGGATAAAAAAATAATTCAACAAATATGACAAGAAATTCTTTAGAACAGGAAATAACATTGTCTGATATGAGAGGAATGGAACCAACTACTAACCTTTAGCTTGTTAATGCTACATGAACCTAAAATACCTTATGAAAGCTGGGAACAAAAGATGAATGAGCATACACGCTCTAAAACTTGTGTTTCACAATTTAATTGTGTCAAGGCGATTCCTATTTCTCTGGATACATGAGCTCGAATTAGGCTATTCAGGAGATCAAAACTGTTCACAAAGTTTTGGTTTGGTTCAGCATGGTTTTGCAAAAGAGAAGAAATGGGTGATTGGCATTATGATGCAACATCAGGAGTGGTATCCTATTGAGGATTGCATCCATCAAGAAAATTTGGAGTCAGTTGAGAATGTTGTTTACCTGTTTTCAATGTTGTCTTTTGTGTCCTTGGCAGTTTAAGGCTGCTTTTGCTTCTGAACTATTGCACAAAACATCGTGGAGTTCTTGCCTTTTCTGCAATGCTGGTGTCTCAACATAGTGAGCAGATAGACTGATCAAATACAATTCATTTTTCCTGATTGGACATTTTATTCCTTCAGTGACTCAGTTTTCAATTTTAGAGCCACCAATGGTTGCAACAATTGCACATCCTTTGAGCAAGATCAGATTAGTAGACCAGAGCCGCCGGTTCAACACCTCATTTCAAAAGAATGTTGAGAGAGTTAGAAGGTGCACACGATGTACCAGATTGCTCTAAAATTAAAAACTGGGTCACTGAAGGAATAAAATGTCCAATCAGGAAAAGTGAATTGTATTTGATCAGTCTATCTGCTCTCTATGTTGAGACACTAGCATTGCAGAAAAGGCAAGAACTCCACGATATTTTGTGCAATGGGTCAGAAGCAAAAGCAGCCTTAAACTGCCAAGGACACAAAATAATTTGGAATAAATCTACTTTAAGCAAAGAATGCTTGAAGCAAGTAAGTAATATCCAACCAGTGGCAAACCATGCTTATCAGAATGCATTTTGCAGGGTTGAGATGTCCAGTCTCATCTTGAACTCAGTAAACAAGCTGAAAGTGAGGGATTTAAAGCAATTTTTCCTTTATTGGCTCCAGAAAACAATGAGTAAATTGAAAAGTGTGGGAGTAAATGATCATTCATTATCTATGTCCAGATGGTAATTACAACATTGAAAAGCCCTGGAAGGAACGTGCTCAGAGGAGTTTATCTTAATTAGAAGACCTGCAAGTACTTAAATCTTGAAAGAAGCCTTTTGTTGTAATACAAATAGGAGAAGACAAAGTAAGCCACTGTGAGAAGAAGCATTTTGTTCAGGAGATGCCTGATATTGTAAAGGCCTATAAAGAAGATTCTCTTGTGCTTGATGTGATTCAAGATGACCTGGAGCTATTTGGCAGTCCCACTAATAGCTCTCTTGTGCAAGAAGAAGCTGATTGTACTGAACTAGAGATAAAATCTGTAGATGGTAAAGTTGCAAATGAACTGACCAGCATACAGCAAAAGGGTTTGAATACCAAGATCTCCAGGTGTGTGTGGTGCACTGAGGTAGCAGCAAGCAAGCACAAACTCAAAAAAGACCGTACAACAGGCTTTATTCCAGTAAAAGACTGAACACCAGTTCATGCCTTGGTAGCTCCCCGTGTGACTGGCTTAGGTTTATATTCAGGTCGGCTGATTGACAGCTGGCCAGGTGGAGTCAGCCCCTTAGGTGGTCTTCCTGCAGGTACAGAAATCACCGCCTGCAGTAGGCTGGTGGTCGTATCAACATATTCACCCCCGGTGGTGCCAGATGGTAGTGTGACAGATTATGTTATATTTTATATTGTATATAGATAAATTTTAAAGGAGATGAATTGTGGCAGATTTTGTAGTGCAGGTCACATACAAACACTTCAAAGCAGACCTCACTTAAAATGCCAGAGCTCTGTTCAAGCCAGACAGTCCAGGCCCAGGGTGCCTTTGCAAAAACTTTTGAAGAATGCCTATAAGGACTTCATAAGTAGGTGTTAATTGGACATGCTGTGGCATAATGGATTATTGTTTTGGAAAGCAACAGATGAACGAACTTGGAAGATTAGGTCCAGAGCCGCAGTCTGAGTGCAGTTGGCTGTTCTAAGAGGGTCATGTGGTTTTCTCTGAGTGAGTGAGAGAGAGAGAATTCAGTTCTGCAGTTCAGCAGCAGCAGCTGGGACTGGAACAGGACAAGCTGGCAAGCTTGTGGAAAAAATCCCATTTTGAAGATGGGTTGTGAGATCTTATTTCAGCCTGGTCAAAGCCCGTGTGGTCCATACAAGAGGCTAGCTGTGTAATGTTTCACTTGAAATAAGGGAAACAAAAAGGAACTCTGGTAACCTGAAAGAAAGAGGTTATCATCTGGAAAACTCTGATGGGGCAAATTTCTTCGGCAACACACTGGTGGCTGATTGAAAGGGATAAGTTGTGGGTGTCCAACGAGCAACAAATCTCTCTGAAAACTTTTTTTTTAATTTTTATTTTTCACACTATAAACCACATTAACCATGATACATACATTTTCCTTTTCAAATGTATACAGTGTCATTTTCTTCCCCCCCTCCTCCCATCCCACCCTCCCTACCTCCCCCCCCATCAATTTAAAGTACAAAATCTAAGATACATTAAACCAGTCAAACAATGTCATTCAATAAAAATAAACAAGAAATTCCACTGAGTCAATTCTTTTCATTTCCTTCTCCTTTCGTTAATTTAGGTAGTGAATGTCCCCGGTAGGTTTTCTCTATTGTGTTTCATGTAAGGCTCCCATATTTGTTCAAATATTTCAACATTATTTCTTAAACTATATGTTATTTTTTCTAATGGAATACATTTATTCATTTCTATATACCATTGTTGTATTTTCAAATTATCTTCCAATTTCCAGGTTAACATAATACATTTTTTTGCTACGGCTAGAGCTATCTTAACAAATCTTTTTTGTGCACCATCCAAATCAATTCCAAACTCTTTGTTTTTTATGTTACTTAGGAGGAAGATCTCTGGATTTTTTGGTATATTGCTTTCTGTAATTTTATTTAATATCTGGTTTAGATCTTCCCAAAATTTTTCTACTTTCTCACATGTCCAGATTGCATGAATTGTTGTTCCCATTTCTTTTTTACAACGAAAACATTTGTCAGATACTTTTGGGTCCCATTTATTTAACTTTTGAGGTGTAATGTATAGCCTGTGTATCCAGTTATATTGTATCGTACGTAACCTCGTATTTATTGTATTTCTCATCATTCCAGAACATAACTTCTCCCATGTTTCTTTTTTTATCTTTATATTTAAATCTTGTTCCCATTTTTGTTTAGTTTTACCATTTGTTTCCTCATTCTCCTTTTCTTGCAGTTTAATATACATATTATAAATCTTTTGATTATCATTGTATCTGTAATCACATATTCAAAGTTACTTCCCTCTGGTAACCTCAGACTGCTTCCTAATTTGTCCTTCAAGTAGGATCTCAATTGGTAATATGCCAGCACTGTATCTTGAGTTATATTGTATTTATCTTTCATTTGTTCAAAGGATAATAATCTATTTCCTGAAAAACAATTTTCTATTCTTTTGATCCCTTTTTTTCTCCCATTCTCTAAAGGAAAGGTTATCTATTGTAAAAGGGAGTAACTGATTTTGCGTCATTATTAGTTTTGGTAATTGGTAATTTGTTTTATTCCTTTCTACATGAATCTTCTTCCAAATATTGAGTAGATGATGTAATACTGGAGAACTCCTACGTTGTACCAATTTTTCATCCCATTTATATAATATGTATTCAGGTATCTTTTCCCCTATTTTATCTAGTTCTAATCTAGTCCAATCTGGCTTTTCCCTTGTTTGGTAAAAATCTGATAGGTATCTTAATTGTGCGGCTCTATAATAATTTTTAAAGTTTGGCAGTTGTAAGCCTCCTTGTTTATACCATTCTGTTAATTTATCTAGTGCTATCCTCGGTTTCCCCCCTTTCCATAAAAATTTCCTTATTATTTTCTTTAACTCCTTGAAGAATTTCTCTGTCAAGTGTATTGGCAATGCCTGAAATAGGTATAATATCCTTGAGAAAATGTTCATTTTAATACAGTTTATCCTTCCTATTAGTGTTAATGGTAAATCTTTCCAATGCTCTAAATCGCCCTGTAATTTTTTCATTAGTGGATAATAATTGAGTTTATTTAGATGGCCGAGATTTTTATTTATTTGTATACCTAGGTATCTTATTGCTTGCATTTGCCATCTGAATGGTGATTCCTTCCTAAATTTTGAGAAATCCGCATTATTCATTGGCAAATCTCTCTGAAAACCGATGAGAACCTTTCTGAGTGGTAACCTTTTACCTTTCAAGCACCAACGCCTGGTGAAATTCGTAAATGTTAAATTCTATGCACAGTGTAAGAATTGCCTGATACAGTGAACTTGCAGGAGTGAAAAGTGAGATTGGACTGTGAACCAAAAAAACTTTTTTTGAACTTGTATACACATTACATACAAGTGCACTTAGAATTAGAAGGGGGTTGTTAATAGTAATGTTAGAGTTTGATCCTGTTTTTATGTTTAAAGATAATAAAGAACAACTTGTTTAAGTAACCATTTGTCTTGGTGAATGTCTATTGATGCTGGGAATTGGAGTCCTCTGAGCTCATAACAGTATTTACAAATTTAGGTGGTCCGGCGGCCATTGGAATCTCTAGGACCGTCGCAGGGTTGGCTCCTGGTCAAAGGTTGGCGAGGGTGTGGTTGGCTGGGTCTGGCTTAGCTATGGTGGGCATTGGTGTGGGCAAAGTAGTGTCTATCCATGGGGGGTTGGCCAAGTGGGTCTGGTCCGCTAGAAAAGGGGCCCTCTGGAGGGGCGCAGGGAAGAGATTGGCCCCCAAATCCTAAGTGGGCCAAGGGTACCCATGGTGGGGAGGTTGGGCTGAGTAGTCATGTTGCTGGTGAGGGGGGCCTGCTGGTGCCAGATCCCTGGTTGAAACTGTGTCCTTGCAGCCACTAGGGTACCTGACACAAGCGTAGTTGTGGTTAGTGTGGAGGAGGAGCACCTGCTCGACCAGCGGGTCAGTCTTGTGGACTCACACATGTTTGCGGAGGAGCCCCAAAGACGTGAGCAAAGTTGGGAGGGAGACGCCAGTCACCGATTTCCTGGGAAACAAAAAAAGGCACTTGTGAGGTATCTGATTAGTAGCTGTGCATCTAATGACATGGAGGGCCTCTTGCTAGTGGTCAACGGACCAGTCTTTGGACCTCAGGTCCAGGAGGACTGCCTTCCAGATCACCCCGTTTTTGCGCTCCACCTGCCTGTTGCCCCTCGGGTTATAACTAGTTGTGCGACTAGCCACAATGCCTCATCCTACCAGGTACTGGCCCAGCTCCTCACTCATGAAGCTGGACCCCTGATCACTGCATGAATGCCTGGTATCCGAACATGATTAAGTACCCTGATAACGGTGGCTGTAGAGGCATCAGGGCAAGGGATGGTGAAGGGAAAACAGGAGTATTCGTCTACAGCCACGAGGAAGTAGACATTTTTGCTTGTGAAAGGCAGGGGCCTTTGAAGTTGATGTTAAGCTGGTCGAAGGACAGAGTAGCCTTGATGACATGGGCCTGTGGTAGACAGAAGAAGCACGGTTTTCACTCTGCATGTCTTGGATGTTGAAGGGGAGGTTCTGGGACTTGATGAAGTGATTCAGGCGCATGATGCCCAGGTGACTGAGGGTGTAGTGCAGCACCTGCTGTTGGTCAGACTGCACAGGTCTAGGACAGGGCTTCGGGGAGTCATTGAACTTTCCCAGTTTGTACTGGATGTCATTGCTGAAAGTGGCCAACTTGACTCTCCAGCGCAAGATCTTATCATTCTTGATCTTGCTCTTATGAGGGGTGCCAAACATGAAAGCCACTACACGTTGGTCAGTGAGAGAGTGAACCTCCTGTCTACCAGGTATTGGCACCAGTGGCGGACTGCTTCCACAATCACCTGGACCTCTTTTTCAATGATGGATTGCCTGAGCTCAGATCCATGGAGGGTCCTGGAGAAGGCCATGGGTCAGCCCCCTTGGTTGAAAGTGGCCGCGAGGGCAACATCAGAGACATCGCATTCCACCTGGATTGGGGTATCCTCATCCATGGCGTGCATTGTGGCATCGGCAATGTCCTGTCTGATGTGAGTGAAAATTGCTTCCACCTCGGGGGGAGGGGAAAGGTGGTGGCTTGGGCCGGTGGATGGACCTTGTCCGAAAAGTGGGGCACCCACTGGGAGTAATAGGAAAAAAGCTGAAGGCACCTCCAGAGGACCTTGAGCATGTGGGGGAGGGGCAGTTCCATTATTGGATGCATGTGTTCTGGGTCGGGACCAATGACATCATGTTCCACGATATACCCTAGGATAGCAAGGTGGGTGGTGCTGAACTCTCTTCTCTTTGTTGTAAGTGAGGTTCAGCTCCTCGGTCATCTGGAGAAATCTCTCCAGATTGTCATCATGGTCCTGTTGGTTGTGACTGCGGATGGTGACATTGTTCAAGTACGGGAAGTTTGATCTTAGGTTGTGCCAGTCTACCATGTGGTTTATCTCCCACTGAAAGACAGAGACCCCATTAGTGACCCCAAACAGGACCCGGTGGAAATGGTAGAAATGCCCGTCTGCCTCAAAGGTGGTATATAGTTTATCCTGGGTGTGGATAGGGAGCTGGTGGTAGGCCGACTTCAGGTCAATTGTCGAGAAGACCTTATAGTGGGCTATCTCATTGACCATGTCAGCTATTCTGAATAGGGGGTAGGCATCCAGTTGAGTGTATCGGTTTATTGTCTGGGCATAATCAATCACCATCCTCTGTTTGCTACCCCCCTTTTACCACTAGGACTTGGGCTCTCCAGGGACTGGTGCTGGGCTCTTGGCAGCTATGGGCTTGCAATCTGACATAAGGTAGTTGAAGAGAGAAGGAGGGATTACCTGTAGCGTGGAGAGGCCGCAGGTGGATTGGGGGCAGTCGCTGCTGTGTGCTGTGGAGTGAGGGGAAGGGGCCCGCTGAAGGTGAGAGTGAGGCTTTGGAGGTGGCACTGGAAGTCCAGCCCAAAGATGACTGGAGCACAGAGCTGGGGCATGACCAGAGGCCTGAACCCTTGGTATGACCCCCCCACCCCATTATCAGTTCCACTGTGCAGTGCCTGTGGGCTGTGATGGAGTGGTTCTGGGCAGTGAAGGCAATGGAAAAGTTCATGGGATAGATTTTGAGTTTTAGTATCTGGGTCACATTCAGGTGCATGAAGCTCTCAGTACTACCGCTATCGAACAGGCAGTTTGTTATCTAACCATTAACAGCCATGTCCATCATTGAGCGCCTGAGTCCATGGGGAATGTTCCTTTTTAATGTGGTGGATGCCAGGACCATCTCAGGGTCCAAGTTGCTGCTCCCCAATGGATGTGGTGAGTAGTGGCCAGCAGCTTCCTTCCAGGGCATGGGATGCATCGGGTGGGTGATCAAATATCCGCCCATGTTGACCATGTCATCCCGTCGATGTGGTGCGCGCGTTGTGGCAGTCGGGTGCCAGCTGGCCCAAGATGGTGGCGTGCAGTTGGGAGATGATGTCATCTGTATAGGTGGAAGTCATCCGGAGGAAGATGGTAGCATCCGGGGTCGGCACACTGAAGTGGTGCGGGTCTGTGGCTAGGCCAGAAGTGATGTTGGCGGTGAGGGTGGAAGTGGCTGGGCGAGTAATGGTGTCACCAGTTCCTTGCATATGGCAGCTGGTCGCGGAGAGTCACAGTGCTCCCGACGGGCCTGGAATAGCACACCTTGGTTAAATGGCCTTTCTTCTCGCATCGGGAGCAATGCGAGTTCTTCACTGGGCAGCCTTTGCGGGATCACCTGCCTGACCCACACCGAGACCTGCAGTATTTACAGGGGCAAGCTGCACTAATGGTTGCGACCGTGTCCTTCACATAGGGCCCCTCAGCATTGGCAGTCATTTGCATCTGCCATGCAGGAGGTTTGGGGAGTCAGGTATTGAAGACCTCTGCATGATGAGCTGCAGCCTCCAGGGAGCAGACTACCTCCATTGTCCTGGGAAGTGAGGCAATGTTTTCCTCCAGCAGCTTCTGTTGGGTACTCCTTGAGTGCAGCCCTCGCACACAGGCATCGTGGATCATTCACTCCACTTCCTTCGGTCACCCTGGTCTTGGTTTGGCACGGGCGGGCTAGCTCACGCATGTCCCCCAGATAGGCATCTGCCATCTCACCTGGCTGCTGGACCCTGATGCTGCGCAGGTACCGGGCGTAGACCATGTTTATATCACCACAGTGTGTATGCTTTCCATTTGTTATAGGCTATTTGATGGAAGGTATATTTTCAGATTTCTGAGGAACATTGTTTCCAAAAAAAAACCGACAAAACTGTACTGAAATACACACAAGGGCTGGAGAAACTCAGCAGGTCATGCATCGTCCATAAGAAGCAAAGGTATGTAACCAACATTTCGGGCCTGAGCCCTTTGTCAAGTTATGAACAGAAAGAAGGCAGGTGCCTGAATAAAAAGGTAGAGGGAAGGAGGGAGGAAAGAAGAAAGGGCAGAGGAAGGAGCACAGGCCAACAGCCAAGATGTCAGGTGGTTATGGGTAGGAGGGCAAAAGAAGAAAAATGGGGGATGGGTAGATCTTTGTGAAGCCAAGACATCCCACCCTGACGGTTGCATGATTTGTAGTTGCTGACTTCAACCATGGCAACCAAAAATTAACTTGGAAATACTATATAGGAGGGTTACAAAACCCAAGTTTTAAATATTACTACTGGGTGATCCAGATGAAATTTGTCACTTCCTCTTTAACAGAAGAGACAAGCCTTCATGAGTAGAAATTGAGCTGCACAAAGTCGCGGAGAGAGTAGCAGAGGATTTTGTATATAAATGGGATACTAAATCTATTTCTGATGGAAAGGAAGCACCATTAACAAAATATATTTTGAATATATTTGAATAATTTAATTGGATCAAAGAGAAAAAAACATCCTTGATTCAAAATAGATTAATTCTTTAACAATGGATAATAAAATTCTACATGCGTGGTCCCACATAGGTTCCGCATTGAACAAGGGCAATTAATGTCATTTGAACAGTAAAAAAATTAATACAATATTCATACATAATACAATCTTCTGCTACTTTCAATTGAAGAGCTTTTTTCAGAGATGAATTAGGACCAACCATGATTCTACCAGAGGGCAGTGCAATGGAGATTCTGATATAAAAGGGGGACACAAAGAAATTTACATGTATGTAAAGCTATGTATTTTCTTACTTCAATCGGGCACCCCTAAACTGGAGTTATATAAATCAAAACAAAGATGGGAATTGGACTTGAATAATGGTATTGATGATAAGGCCTGGTCTGATATATTCCTTTAGAAAAGATTACATATAATTTGAGAGATAAATATTTTTTCTTTATTTAAAGTTTGGAGCCCTTATTTGAAAATTATTTGTGTTAAAATTTGATTTCTCGGTCTGCTTTGATGGGTGCCACTGTTCTTGCAGCCAAAAAGTTTAAATGTGACTGCATTTTATGATGATCTCCTTTTTCTCTCTTTGTAGATGGGGATGGAAGGAGGGAGGGCATTAGTACTGAAGGTGGGGGGGTTTTATATAAATAATTAATCATACTATGTCTGTGTCAATATGTAATAATTAATGTTATGCTATGTGATTTTAAATTTTAAATAAAATATTTTAAAAAAAAGAGCTGGTCTAATATATGTCAGGACTGCATGACTACCATAATTAATGTCAGATATAGACTGGTGCAATATAATTTTTTTGCATCAGCTATATCTTGCCCTGCAGAAGTTGCATAAATTAAATTCTAATATATCGCATATATGTTTTAGATGTGGGGAAGAAACTGGTACTTTTTTACATCCTACCTGGACATGCTCTAAAGTGAAACCCTTTTGGGAAAATTTAAGAATTTTAATAAACCATTGGGAAACCATTGCTATAAAGTCCAGAATTGCTTCTCCTAGGAAGGATTGTAAACAATCCTAAAATGGAGCTGTCTAAGTACCAATTAGAATTTCTTAAAGTTGGATTGGCAGTGGGCAGGAAATGTATTGCAGTTACCTGAAAGTCTGGTTCCCTTCAGGATATAGCCAGATGGAATGTGGAAATGCATAGTTGTATTCCTCTGGAGAAAATTACTTACAATTTAAGAAAGAAATATAATGTTTTTGCAGGTATGGCAGCCATATTTGCACAATGCAGGGTTGAATATTTAAGATATTTATTCTGTTCCTGAGTCTTTACATCCCTGTTCTTTCCGATATTTGAGATCCAGGTAAGAAAAAGAACTAGACTTTTTTGACTGGATTTCAGATCCCAACAGCTCCTCTTTCTTTTGTGATTCCTCTTCTTTATTCACTTTCTTTCTTTCTCTTTTATTTTCTACCTTCTTCTATTTTGGGGACTTTATTTTGGGGGGAGGAGGGAGAGGGTTAGTTGGAAACATAGACAACCTGTATCATTTTTTTGCATCATTCCATGTATCAGTAATGGTTTAATTCTTGATATTTGTTTAATCACAAAATTACAATAAAATATTTTTTAAAAACCATGCTACCACAGTTTCAACAGCATGTCAACTTCGCTACCAGAGAAGAGATCAGGTGTACACCAACCTCCCTGCTACGTACAAGGCTGCTCCTCGCCCTCACCTTGGATAATTGGACCACACATCCGTCCTGCTAACCCTGGTATGCAGACTGCTGACGGATCGAATGAGGCCTGTTCGCAGGAAGACTAGGACATGGCTGGGGAGAGCAACAGCAGTGCATCAGGACTGCTTTGAGACCACAGACTGGAGCTGTTTCAGGGAGGTGGCCACCTCCAACAGTCATGTAAACATCAAGAGTACAAAAGCTCAGTGACTGGCTACATCAGCATGTGCATTGAGGATGTCACTGAGATCAAAAGCTTCACCATCAGGGCTTACCAGAAACCATGGTTGGATGTAAAGGCCTGGGCATTTTTTAAAGCTCATGATCCTGCCTTCAGGACAGGAGATAAGATGAGACTAAGGTCACCCAGCTGAACTCTTTGGTGCAATCTGGAAGGCAAAGTGTGGGTACGCACAGAGGATCCATAGTTAGCTATGCTATATCAGAGCAGAAGACAATCTTGCTAGTCAAAGACAATGGTTGAATGAGAAGAACAGGCTGACACCAAAGAAAGCTGTGTGTCCCCCTGATGTACAAAACACCTGCATTGAGTGAGAGATTATAGATATGTTTTTGGGAGATAAATTGGGGCAGATTTTTTAGTGTAGGTCACACTTCAAAACAGATCTCATTTAAACTACTGGAGCTGTGCTCAAGCAAGACAGGTTGGCTCCAAGAACCTTTGCAAAGGCTTTGGAGAGTGCCCAAGGGACTTCACTAATGGATTGTTGTTCTGAAAAGCAACACATGAAAGAACTCTGAGGAATAGTTTCGGAGCCGCAGGCTATCTGGAGTGCTGTTCTCAGAGAGTCATGTGGTTTTTGCAAGCAGAGAGGGAGTCAAACAGGCTTCTCTCTTAGAGAGAGAGAGAGAAAATTCAATTCTGCAGTTTTACAAAGAGCAGCAGCAGCTGGGACTGGAACAGAACAACCTGGAAAGCTTGTGGAAACTGCATTTTGCAGATGGGTTGTGGGTCAAAGCCCTTGTGGTCCATACAAGAGGAAAGGACTGGCTGCCTAATGTTTCACTTAAAATAAGAGAAACAGAAAGGAACTCGATGGTGACCTGAAAGAGAGAGGTCATCATCTAGAAAACTCAGATGGGGCAAGTTTCTTCGGCAAGATACTGACGTGGCTGAATAAAAGGGATCAGTTTGTGTCCAGGAACAGCAAATCTCTCTATGAAAACCGACAAGAATCTTCCTGAGCAGTAACCATTTACCTTTCAAGCACCAAAGCCTGGTGAACTTCATAACTGTTAAACTCTGTGCACAGTATAAGAATTGCCTGCAACCAGTGAACTTGGAGGAATGAGAAGTGAAATTGGACTGTGAACCAAAGAACTTTTCTAAGCTTACTCACATACATGTGCACTTAGAATTAGAAGGGGGTTAAGTTAGGTTAGTTAAGATAAAAGTAATAAGTTAGAGTTTGGAACTGTTTTCATGTTTAAAGATAATTAAAAGCAACTTTTGTTTAATTAACCATTTGTCTTGGTGAATATCTATTGCTGCTCAGTTTTGGGGTCCTCTGGGCAGTTGAGGAGAACCCTATCCAAGGTGAACCCACACAAGGCAGTGGGACGAGACAACATACCTACTCGGTTACCAACTATCATCCCAGTACCAAAGAGGGTGATAGTAACTGGCCTCAATGATTACTGCTCAGTGGTTCTGGCCTCCACCATTATGAAATGCTTCAAGTATATATTTATGCTATGTATCAAAATGCACCTCTGAGACACAGGATCCATTTCAATTCACCATCAGATGGAACTGTTCCACTGATGATGCTACAGCCTTGACCCTCCACTCTGTCCTAACCCATCTGGAGGACACTTCGTACGCCAGGCTGCTGTTCATCGGCTTCATCTTGCTGTTTCACACAATCATTGCCCAGAGTCTAAGAGAGAAGCTTTCCTCGCTGGGACTCAACACCCCTCTCTGTAACTAGATTTTGGATTTCATAATGGTAGATTAATAGTCTGTCCCGGTCAGCAGCAGAACGTTAAGTACCATTATGCCGAACACTGGCACACCTCAGGGCTGTGTGCTCAGCCCTCTCCTGTTCACGCGACTGTCCCATGACAGCAATGCCAGATTCAGCTTCAATTAAATCTTCAAGTTTGCAGATGACTCAACAGTAGTTGGTCTAATCAGCAACAACAATGAGTCGTACTAGAGAAGAGGTGGAAAATCTCATGAAATGATGTGCGAATAACAACCTGAGTCTCAACATGGACAAGACGAAGGAGATGTTTGTGGACTTCAGGAAGACCAGGGTCGACCACCCCACTACACATTAATAGCTTGGTATTGGAGAGAGTAAAGAGTACTAAGTTCCTCAGAGACTACTTAAGTAGTGACCTATCCTGAACACATAACATCTCCTCACTTGTCTGGAAAGCAGAACCATGACTGCACTTCCTGAGAAGACTGAGGCCAGCAAGGTCACTGGCCACCATCCTGTCAACTTTCTACAGGAGCTCTATCAAGAGCATTCTGGCCAGCTGCATCACATTATAGTACACTTGCTGTAGAGCTGTGGTTTTCAAATGTTATTTCCACTCACGTAACCCCTTAAGTAATCCCTATGCCATCGGTGCTCTGTGATTAGTAAGGGATTACTTAAGGGGGTATGTGAGTGGGAAGGGAAGGTTGAGAATCACTGCTCTAAACCCAATTGTTACTGAAATATTTTGCTTGATAAAAATTTCCTTTAGAGTTATAAAACCATGCACATAATGAGTCAATTAGGTATGATTAAAACAGTGGTTTTCAAACTTTTTCTTTCCACTTACCTTAAGCACTCCCTTACTAATCACAGAGCACCTATGACATAGGGATTACTTACAGTGGAATGTGAGTGGAAAGAAAAAGTTTGAAACCACTGCTAGGGCATATTAGATCGGAGGTCAATCCACAGGACTATAAGAGAGGCAGAGAGGGATCACTGGGGTCTCCCTCCCCCACATTGACATGATCTAAGGGGATCATTGTTTGAAGAGGGCTCACAAAATTAGTGAGGATCCCTATTACCCTGCACACAGCATCTTTCAGCTACTCCTGTCAGAAAAGAGATGGAGGAGTATCAGAGCTACAACCACCAGGCTGAGAAATAGCTTCTATGCACAGGCAGGGAGACTGCTGAATGACTGGTGAACTGCTCAGACAAACCCTCAGAAACTCTACTATTTATTCAACAATATTTATTTTGGTATATGAATATATGGACTGCATATGTATTGTTTGTATGTGCATCATGTCTGTATGTGTGTGCATGTTTTTGTACTGAGGACGGGAGAGCGCTGTTTCATCAGGTTGTACTTATACAATCAGATGATAATAAACCTGAACTTGTAGTCTCTGAATGAAAAGTGCCTAGATAAATTATGAAGTGTTCTTCCTCCTATCTGGGTGGCCTCGGTTTGGCAGTGCATGAGGGCACGGTCTGACATTATGTCTAGGCCCTGTCCAAACAAATGGCAGTAACATCAACCTCCATTTTTTGATAGGGCCCTCCCCACTTTATCTTTCCTTATCCCTCTTTTTCCTTCAGCTCCTCACCTCCTTCCCTCTCAATTTAGAAAGCTACCCCCGTTCCCTATCACCTCAGTTTTTTCTCCTGCCCTCCCACACATATCCACCTAGGTCTAGGACCTTTTGCCTTGTGCCCTGCACCTTCTTCCTTGCTTCACCTATCTTTTTGTTTAGGGGCCCGCCTGCTTTCTGCACATACTTTGACTAAGGACTCAGGCCCAAATTGTTGGTTATATTACCTTTGCTTCCTAAGGATGCTGAGCGATCCAAGTTTCTCCAGCACTTTTGTGTATTGCTCTACAATCATGGAGTCTGCACTTTCCTGTTCAACTGCAAAGCTGTACTGTATGCATGAGAAAGCTATATGAAATTCTTCAGAATTGTTAACATTTTAATAACTTAAATTTTAAATTTAGAGATTCAGCACAGTAACAGGCCCTTCCAGCCCACAAGCCTGTGCTGCCCATATACCCCAATTATCCTGCAACCTTGTACATTTTTGAAGGGTGGGAGGAAACCAGAGCACCCAGTGTAAACCCTCGCAGACACGGGGAGAACATACAAACTCCTTACAGACACTGCTGGATTCAAACCTGTGTTGCTGGCACCGTAATCGCTTTGCGTTAATAGGAAGAGTTGAAAATTCTGACTTCTGTGGCAGTAATATCCATCGAGTCATATTGTTAAAGTTGTCAATTTCAACTTTACTGAGATGAAATTACATTAAAGGATGGATTGCAAATTAATTTCTGGGTGGCTGGGGATATGAATCAACAGCATGTAAATGAAGTTCAATTACAGATTAATTATGATCTTACTTAATTCAGAGTAGACTCAATGAACCAATGCATGTTAATATCGCATGAAGTAAATAAACTCTTTTCCAATTACATTTCTTCTGGGTAGTCTGGATTGGTCTGCAACTGAGATGTTGAATGAACAATTATTTTGAGCTAGGGAACGATGCACAGCAAGTAAGACAGAACTCAGAGTCGCTGCCAAGAGTTGCAATAAATGAGAAGAGAGGCTGAGTTTAAAAATGAGAACCAATTTGCTTCTATGGTAGTTTTAGAGACTAGAACTATAAAGAGATGTAAGCAAATGTGTTCTGAAGTTAAGGTGAATTTTTTCATTTGTTTTCCTCTTAGCATACAAAGTGTTTTTTGATGAGGAAATCAGATAGGTTACAAGTTTTATCTACTGGTAATATTATCTGTTATATGGAACACCCACAATTCAACCCCTTGAGTAAGCTATATCTTTGATTTATTCTAAAACACGACGAAATAACCTATGGAGGTAGGTAGTTGCCAGATAAGCAAGTTTTCTGGTTGCTTGAAACTCACTCCTACAATGTTTTTTAAATTTATGTCATGAGCATTCTCGTTCAAGACACAGCGGCAAGGGTCATTGACTTCCTACGGCAGCCTCTGGAGCAAGGCAAATACACAGCCCTCAAAGAGCTGTTAACCTGTACTTTCGGCCTCTCCTGGCTCGAGCGAGCTGCCTGATTGGGGAGCAGGGCCCCATCTGCCCTAATGAGTGAGATGCTCGCCTTGACCTAGGGTAACAAGCCTTGCCTGCTATTTGAGCAGATCTTTCTGGAGCAACTGCCCAAGGATATCCAACTCTTGCTCAAGGTTGAGGACTTCAGAGACCCCTTGAGGGTTGCAGCCTGGATGGACATGCTCTGGAGAGCAAAGAAGGACACCTCTACTATTGTAGACCACATCAGGAAGCCCCACGAACAGCCGACTGTGAGACCAAGACCAGCAAAGAGGCAAGTTAATACCTCGGGACAATTCTGCTACCATCATCAGCGACGGGGTGCGGAGGCCCGTTGATGCCACCCACCTTGTTGGTTTCTGGGAAACACCCTGGCCAACCGTTGTTGATGGCTGTGACAGTTGGCCCACATGATAGCTTCCTCTATGTTTGGGACTCCTTATCGAGCAAGCGCTCCCTGGTTGACACTGGCGCTGAGATAAGTGTCCTATCCCCAGCAGGCCTCAAGACCTGCAACGGCAAGCAGGGCCCAGTAATGAGGGCAGCCAACAGCTCCTCCATTCAGACTTTTGGTATCTGCACCATTCCCTTTGGTTCGGTAACAGCCAGTTTACATGGATTTTCACCTTTGCGGCAGTGGTGCATCCGCTCCTGGGGACTGATTTCCTTCAGGCCCACTGCTTGCTTGTTGACCTCAAGGGACAGTGCTTGCCACCAGAACTTTTCATACTCTAACTACCTGTCCCCCACCTGGACTCTATAACACTCTCGGACAATGAATTCGCTTGCATCCTGGCGGAGTTCCCCTCAATAGTGGTTCCACAGTTCTCCAAGGCCAAGCCAAAGCATGGGGCAAGGCATCACATTTTGACCAAGGGCCCCCTGCTCCACGCCAGGGCACACCGACTTCCTCCCGAAAAGGTCAGCCTGGCAAAGGAGGAGTTTAAGAAAATGGAGGAGCTAGGGATTGTGTGGCGCTCCAACAGTCCCTGGGCAACCCCCCCCCCCCCAATGTGGTACTAAAAACAGCAAGGGAGTGGAGGCCATATGGCAACTACTGTCACATCAGTGAGGCCACCATGCCCAAGATATCCCGTACCCCACATCCAAGACTTCGCTGCCAACCTGCATGGGACTCGGGTGTTTTCCAAGGTGGACCTCATCTGGGAGTACCACCAAATTCCAGTTCATATCCAGGATGTCCCCAAGACTGCGATTATAACCCCTTTGGCTTGTTCAAATTCCTCCACGTGGCCTTCAGTCTGAAAAATGCGGCACAAACTTTCCAGTGGCTGATAGATGCAATGGACCGGGACCTCCCATTTGCATTCATCTATTTGGATGATATCCTCATTGCCAGCTGCAGCCGCCAAGATCACGCTGCCCACCTGAGACAACTGTGCACCCATTTGAGTGAGTTACACGAAGTGCCAATTTGGCTGGATGCTATTGACTTCCTGGGGCACAGAATAAACAGACACAGGGCAATACCCCTCCCCGAAAATGTTGATGTGGTCTGGCATTTTGCCAAGCCGCGTACAGTAAAAGGGCTACAAGAATTCACCGGTATGATAAACTTTCTGCACAGATTTATACCAGCAGTGGCCCACATCGTATGCCCTCTCTTCACGCTGATGGCAGGCAAATCCAAGGACATTTCCTGGAACGATGAGTGTTTGAGGGCATTCCAGAATGCCAAAGTCGCACTGACCAACGCCACCCTCCTGGTCCACCCCAGACAGTAGGCACCTACTGCTCTGACAGTGGATGCCTCCAGCACAGTAGTAGGGCCAAGCTGAAACAGCTCATTGAAGGCCAGTGGCAACCCCTGGCATTTTTCAGCAGTACCTCCACACCTCAGAGCTCAAATACAGTGCTTTTGACCGAGAGCTGTTGGCGCTGTACCTGGCAGTAAGACATTTCCGTTACTTTTTGCAGGGTCTGCAATTCAAGATCTTCACTCATCACGAGCCGTTGACTTTCTCCTTCCATAAGGTATCAGACCCGTCCGTGGTTGGCCCAACAACAGAGACGCTTGCCTACATGTCCAAATTTACAACGGATGTACAATACATCACAGGGAAGAGCAATATGGTAGCCGATGCTCTGTCACATGCTGTAATTGGGGCAGTATGTACCCTGTCCCAGGAAGTTGACTTCATAGCCCTTGCCAAAATGCAGCAGCAGGACACTGAAATCCCCACGTATAGGACACCTGTCTCCAGTCTCAAGGTGTAAGACATCTCCATTGGCCCAGGTAACCTGACACTGATGTGCAACATCTTCACCAGCAGCCTCACCCTATCATCCTAGCCGCGTGGAGGTGCCAGGTTTATCATGCCATCCACAACCTGGCACATCCTGCAATCTGGGCCACGGTCAAGATAATGGCTAGCAGGTTTGGCATGGTCTCCGTAAGCAGGACAGCCAGTGGGCCAAAATCCACATGAACTGCCAGTTCTCAAAAGTGTAGACACACAAGGTGCACCCACACAGACCTTTGAACCAGTGCGGCGCAGGTTCAGCTGCATACATATTGACGTAGTGGGGCCGCTACCAGTTTCCCGTGGGGCGAGATACCTCTTGACCATGGTTGACCACTCTACGCGGCGGCCTGAGGCAGTCCTGCTGGCTGATACCACTACAGAAACCTGCGCCTGGGCACTCATCGACATTTGGGTGTCCAGATTCAGGGCCTCAGAGCATCTAACCTCAGAGAGGAGGGCACAATTTACGTCTGGCTAACTTCCTGAGGACACAGCTCCACTATGCCATGATGTATCACCCTCAAGCCAATGGATTGGTGGAGTAATTTCACAGGCACCTAAAAGCAGCCTTGATGGCCCGGATCAAGGATTCCATCTGGATGGACCAACTGCCTTGGGTCCTGCTGGGGATTTGCATTGCGCCAAAGGAAGACTTCAACACCTCAACAGCAGAGGTGGTCTATGGCGCACCCTTAATCATTCCGGGGGAGTTCCTGGCCCCTGACAAATGCCCAGAAGATCCTGCAGCCACCCTCTAGAAGTTGCGGCGAAAACTACAGCAACCCTCACCACACAGCCAGCTGAAATGTAACATCCCTAGGGACGTAAAGACTTGTCAGTATGTGTTTGTGCGAAGGGACGCACACCAGCCACCCCTACAATGACCCTACAAAGATTGCAATAGGATCATTGGGGACAACGGCTCCACTTTCCTCCTTGACGTCGGCAGTAAGGAGGAGACTTTTACCATTGATCACCTGAAACCGGCATATCTGGACTGCAACTACTCCTACCCCACCCGACGCAAGGGCAGACCACCCAAGTCAGCAGACAACAGTCTGATCGCCAATTCTTGAGGGAGGGTTATGCAGTGGCCTGCGCACAGAGATGCAGACCAGCCCACAAAAGAACACGGCGACTGTGCAAACCTGGGAATGACACTGGTCATCATCCCAGGTGACCTCTTGCGGGCAGGAACACCAGCCAATTCCAGGCCAGCACTCTGATGACGCAGCGCCCTGACGTCAGCGCCTGGGACCCATATAAATGTGACAGCCAATGCAATAAACCAGTCTCGACTTCAAGGTTTTTGTCTGCGTTTTCTTATCCGCACTCGTTTAGCACGAATGCTACAATATACCAGAAATAATTTGGAACAGTGGTCTAATGGCAGGAAGGCGTGGTGGTACAGCAGTTCGTGCTGTTTTCTCGTAGTTCCAAGGACTTGATATGACCCATGGTATTTGCACACATTGCCCGTGACTGTGTGGGTTTTTGTCGAGTCTTCCATTTTCTTCCAGAGTCCAAAAATCAACCATGATCTGTTGACCGGGAGAGCAGGCTCAACTAGCCACATGGCCTACTCCCGTTCCTATGTCTCATGTTCTTGTGTTCCTCCTACACATTCTGAAGACAACTGGTTGATAGGTTAATTGGTTGCTAAAAATGGCCCTCCAGTGCAGCTAAAGAGCAAAAGGTATGGGGGAGAGAATGTTGCAAAGGAAATAGGACTGATGGGATTGTTCTGCTGAGAGTTGACATGGATGTGATGGGGTGAATGGCCCTATATCGCAATAAGTAAAAAGGGTGAGAAATTGGTCGTAATTGCTGAAAGATGCTATAAAATATTAGTCATGTAGAAATTTAAATGATCTGACTAGTTATTATGGTTTTATGAAAGGATATTTCATTTGACGTAATAGTTTTTGAGTATGTTTACCAACAGTAAATCCGGTGTTTTGGTAGGGGTGGGGGGGAGAGAATGAACAAAACATTTCTGTATTTTTTAAATTGTGATTAAAAAGATGTTGACAAAAGTTTGTGTAGTTGAGACTAATATAGCCACATAAATTGTGGATTGTGAAAGGATTGAAAACTGGGCATGGGAATATATAGGCTTTTTCAGGTTGGTAGCTGTAATGGGCAGTGACACTGGACCCAGGGTTATTTATAATTTTCATTAAAGATTGAGGTGAAAAAGAAAATTGTGATATCTAGGTTTACCCATGCTAGAAACCTAGTTAGGAAGACAAACTCTGAAGAAGATGCTAATGTCAGTAGAATTTTGTGAAGTGAGAAATGATCTCTTGAAACATTTAAGTAGTTAACATTTAGATGCCAGAGGCCTTTTGATCTAGAGATCAGCTAGCAAATGAGATTTGAAAGCTGTTAAAAATTTACAAAATACTGGTTTGTCCATTTATTGAGTATTGTGTGCACTTCTGTTTACCACACTATAAGACAGATGTGATCATTTTGGAGAGAAGGCAGAGAAGATTAACATGACCGTGGCTTGATTTGGAGAACCAGTTATTGGGGAGAGATTGGATTGGCTGGGCTTGTTTTCTTCAGAGTGAAGGAGGCTGACAGGGTAACCTGATAAAGAAACAAAATATTGAGATTCATAGATAAAATCTGTTGCATGTATAGAAGACAAGAGGGCTTAGGTTTGAGATGAAAGGAAGAATTTTAAAACTGAAGGACAAATTGTTTGACACAGAATGGGTGATATATGGAACTAGCTGCTGGAGGGAATGGAGAAATCAGATACAACTACAGTATTACATTTAAGAGGCATATTTGTGACTTTCTAAATGCAAGGCAGGAAGGATATGGTCCTAAAATGGGCAAAGGTAATTAGTGTAGATGGGCAAAAAGGTTAGCCTGGATGTTGTAGGCTAAAGGATATCTTTCTCTGCAATATGATTCTGATTTGAGTCTCAGGATAAGGGGATAGAGTCCAAAATACAAAATTTATTGACAGAGGTTATGAGCCTTTGGAATTTTATATGCCACAGTACCGAGGATGACTTAGCATTGAGCATGTTCAGAAATGAATATTCAGGTGAAGGTAAATAATCGTTTTTTTCCCCCAAATTAGAGGAATCAAAAAAGAGGGCAGAGGGTGAGTGGGGAAAGGTTAAAAAGGGACCCGAGGGCCACACATAGGGTAATGGGAATGTGCAATGAGCTGGCACAAAGAGTGGTAGAGGTGGGTATATTTTTAACATTTAGGCAGGTACATGGATAGGAAAGGTTTAAAAGGACATGGGCCAAAAACCAGGTAAATGGGACCAACTTGGGAAGACAAGTTGGATTGAGGGTGCTGTTTCCATGCTGTCAAATTTGATGACTCTGAGATGGATACCAAGGATATTGAGATTTGGGGATCTGACAGGAAGGATGAATCCTGGAATCTGTTACAATATTAATGGTAGAGCAAACCCTTGGAGCTAAATAGGTTATTACTGCTTGAGGTCTTATTTTTGAAAATATTGAACATTAATATAAATTATTTTCATGGAATTAAAATACACTGAATTTTTTCCAGTTTTGTATTTGATTCTCACATTAGAATTGAATATGAAGAAAATTTTGTTTGTGCAGTAGACCTCTGATATCTGGCACCTATGGAGATTGGTAGATGTTTGAGACTGTATGGTGCGTGGTTGGCAAACACGCCAATTTTAAACTTGCAAATTTTTTAACCTATTTATTTTTTGCTTTTTTTTTGCTGGTTGATTGAGGCTGCCGGTTGCTTGAATTCTGGATAACAAATTTTACTGTATTTATCTTCATACACTGATAACTTTTCAATAGATTACTGAAATCTATTTTACATTTTTCAATTTTATCTAGAGATTGTTCAGAAATTTATGGAGACAGGAAATCTCTATCTTTTTTTTCTCCGTGCAGGTAGGAATAAGCTTGCTCTGCCATTTTTTGTCAACATTGTTCCAAATGTAATGTTCCTCATAGCTATTTGACAGAACACTAACATCTCTTGCACCATTATATTTCTTACCCTTGTGTAATTGCTCTACCGGCATCACCTACAGCTCCTAGAACGCTTCCATCAGCGCTGTCTCTGCTCCATCCTCAACATTCATTGGAATGACTTCATCACCAACATCGAAGCACTCGAGCTGACAGAGTCCGCAAGCATCGAATCCATGCTGCTGAAGACCCAACTGCACTGGGTGGGTCAAGTCTCCAGAATGGAGGACCATCACCTTCCCAAGATCGTGTTATATGGCGAGCTCTCCACTGGCCACCGAAACAGAGGTGCACCAAAGAAGAGGTACAAGGACTGCTTAAAGAAATCTCTTGGTGCCTGCCACATTGACCACCGCCAGTGGGCTGATATCACCTCCAACCGTGCATCTTGGCGCCTCACGGTTCAGTGGGCAACAACCTCCTTTGAAGAAGACTGTAGAGCCCACTTCACTGACAAAAAACAAAGGAGGAAAAACCCAACACCCAACCCCAACCAACCAATTTTCCCTTGCAACCGCTGCAACCGTGCCTGCCTGTCCCGCATCGAACTTGTCAGTCACCAACGAGCCTGCAGCAGACATGGACATACCCCTCCATAAATCTTCATCTGCAAAACCAAGCCAAAGAAGAAAGAAGTAATTACTTGGCAGTCTCAGTGACTGCTTTCATTTCAATTTAATGAAGGATGCATGGGATCCTGGTTTCTGGTTATTTGTATCTAGTTCAATTTTGGGAAGCAGAAGCAGTTGTAGGTGAATAAGTTACTTGGCCCAGACAGACTATACCTAGCATTCTGAAGAAGTATCTGAAGAGATTGTGAATGCCTTAGTAGTGATCTTTCAGGAATAGCTTTAGTTGAGAATGGTTTCAGAGGACTGGAAAATTGCAATGCTACTCCACTATTTAAGAAGGGAGAGAGGAAAAGACAGGAAATTAAAGGCTGGTTAGCCAAATGTCAGTAGTTGGCAAGATTCTAGAGTCTATTATGTAGGATGAGCTTTCGCGGTACTTGAAAGCACAATATAAAATAGCCTGAAATCTTACCTGCCAAATGTGCTGAAGTTCTTTGAGAAAGTGATGAAAAAGGCAGACAAAGGAGAGTCAGTGGACGTTGTTTACTTGGATTTTCAGAAGGCCTTTGACAAGTGCCCCATATGAGACTGTTAAACAAAGGAGCTGATGGTGTAAAATATTTGTAAATTCAAGGAAGTTCAGGCTATTTAAATGGTTAAAGTTTGCAGCATGCTGTTGTGCAGAAGGACTTGAGAGATCCTGTGCATGAATTGCAAAAAGTTGGTTTGAACATAGAAACATAGAAGATAGGAGCAGGAGTAGGTCATTCGACCCTTCGAGCCTGCTCCGCCGTTAATCAAGAATGCAAAAGTTGGCCTTTACTGCTGGAAGGATTGAATTTAAAAGCAGGGTAGTTCTACAACTGCCCAAGATGCTGGTAAGGCCACACCTGGAGTACTTACTCTGGTCTCCTTATTTGAAAACAATTATACTGGCTTTGGAAGTGGTGCAGAGAAGATTTGCCAGTTTGATTACAGACATGAAGGGAGTTAGCCTGTGAGGAAAGATTGAGCTCTCTGGGACTATATACTTTCTGGAATTCAGTAGAATGAGAGGGATCTTGTATAAACATATATAAAAAACAACCAACTGAAAAACCTCACAAAGATAAGCGTATACAGAGCCGTTGTCATACCCACACTCCTGTTCGGCTCCGAATCATGGGTCCTCTACCGGCACCACCTACGGCTCCTAGAACGCTTCCACCAGCGTTGTCTCCGCTCCATCCTCAACATCCATTGGAGCGCTCACACCCCTAACGTCGAGGTACTCGAGATGGCAGAGGTCGACAGCATCGAGTCCACGCTGCTGAAGATCCAGCTGCGCTGGATGGGTCACGTCTCCAGAATGGAGGACCATCGCCTTCCCAAGATCGTATTATATGGCGAGCTCTCCACTGGCCACCGTGACAGAGGTGCACCAAAGAAAAGGTACAAGGACTGCCTAAAGAAATCTCTTGGTGCCTGCCACATTGACCACCGCCAGTGGGCTGATAACGCCTCAAACCGTGCATCTTGGCGCCTCACAGTTTGGCGGGCAGCAGCCTCCTTTGAAGAAGACCGCAGAGCCCACCTCACTGACAAAAGGCAAAGGAGGAAAAACCCAACACCCAACCCCAACCAACCAATTTTCCCTTGCAACCGCTGCAATCGTGTCTGCCTGTCCCGCATCGGACTGGTCAGCCACAAACGAGCCTGCAGCTGACGTGGACTTTTTACCCCCTCCATAAATCTTCGTCCGCGAAGCCAAGCCAAAGAAGATGCAATGGAGAGATAAGGTGGAGGCTGAAAAGTTGTTTTCACTGGTAATTAAGACTAGAACTAGGAGACATGGTCTAAAGATTCAGGGGAGTAGATTTAGTATGGAGATGAGGATGAACTGCTTCTCCCATAGAATAGTGAATCAGTAGAATTCTCTGCTCAAAGAAGCAGAAGAGGCTGCCTCATTAAATGTATTTAAGCAACTGTAATGTCAGAGGTTGACTGAGGTGAATAATCGTGCAGTTTAGCCAGATAAACTAAAGTGAGAAGAGTTTGCTATCAGCACTAGCGAGGAAGGTTGGAATTCAAATCTTATTGCAGACTGATAACATTTGAGCTTCTCAATTGAGCCCTTTTAATTGGGAAGTCAGGGTAGGTTTGTAATAAAATGTTAAGGTCCCTGTGATTTACCGGATTAGTAGAATGGACTGTCGTCTTTCATTAATCGGACAAATTAATGTAATTATGAGCATGAGAAAAATTAGTGATGAAAAAAAATTAATTATTTTTTTCTTTGGTACTCAGCAAGGATATTTCAAAACTACTACAGAAATTTTCAGCCTGGCATTTACTACAGTTACCAAGTGATGAATAGGATGCTTTTCACATTATGGAAGCTGCAACAGTGCCAAGACTTACTCAATCCAGCCATAAATATGAATGTTTTGGTGAGTAAAGTTAATATATTATCCTACCTCAGCATTAGCTAGTATGCAGAACAATGAGAAACAGTGACATTTCTGCTGAACTGGAACATGTGTTGTCTTAATGCTGTCTTAATATGACCAATGCTCTGAATGAATCCTATCTCAAGTACTAACCAGTGAGTATTAGTTTAAAATATGATAATAGAATTTAAAAATGTGTAAGTTGGTGAGTTACACCTGTCACAATGTAACATGTGGATGGAATTCTGAATATTTAAAACACAAAACATCAGGTAGAGATATTATGTTGTAGGTTGACAACTCTTCCTTGGGAAAGGGAAATAATGAAATAGATTGTAATACATTTTCACAGAAATCTTCCCTGTAAACTGTTAGACTTTTCTCTTGACCAGCTGCTATGACTCAGTGACTCTCAGCCCAGAGTTTTGAAAAATCTATTTTACTGATTAATTGCATCCATTTTATCAGGTTCTGTATGCAATTCTTGTAGCCTTTTTGATCTCATGAACTTCCAAAACTACATCATTTTTAAATAAAATTGTCTAGTATTCATACTTATCCTTTCCAAAATAAGATTTACAATGTATATAAATCTTACATAGTCATCTAACAACTGGCTAATCCAGAGTCTTGTCCCTTCCCTCTGTTACGAGCCCAGAGGACCCTAAAACCCAGCAGCAATAGATATTCACCAAGACATTTGGTTACTTAAACAAAGGTTGCTTTTAATTTACTTTAAACATAAAGACAGGATCAAATTTTAACTTATTATTATTAATTTAACCCCCTTTTAATTATAAGTGCATGTGTATGTAATGTGTATATGTTCAGGAAAGTTCTTTGCTTTAATAGTCCAATGATTTACTTCTTACTTCTTCAAGTTCACTGGTATCAGTCAATTCTTATAATGTGCACAGAATTTAACATTTATGAATTTTCACCTGGCTCTGGTGCTGAAACTTGCCCCATCATGGGTTTTCCAAATGATAAGCTCTTCTTCCAGGTCACCACAGAGTTCTTCTTGTTTCCCTTATTTCAGGAGAAATCCTCAAGCCAGCTATTTCCTCTTGTAAGGACTACAAGGGTTTTGAACAGGCTCAACTCAGAACTCACAACCCATCTTCAAAATGGGGTTTTTCAACAAGCCTACCAGCTTGCCACATTGCAACCTCAAAAAAGACTGCAAAACTGACCTCTCTTTCTCTCTCTCTCTCTCTCTCTCTCTCTCTCTCTCTCTCTCTCTCTCTCTCTAACAAAACAATCCTGTTTTATTTCCTCTCTCTCTGCTTGTAAAACCTAGATCCTCTCCCAAGGCTCCAAATCCAATCTTTGAGAGATATTTATCAGCACTTGAGCCAGGACTTTGTTCCATTTACATCTACTTTGAAATTCTTTCCAAAGCAGTTCCATTGTGTCTGCAAAGTCACTGATGCCTGAATGTCTGGCTTCAGTATTTTAAATGAGATGTGAAGTGTAAGTATCTGCTTGTGAAGTGATCTACACTAAACCCCCAACAATCGATCTCTTTTGAAAACATATTTATATATAACCCGTAACACCTCACTCAAAATCATAGAATGATACAGCATGTAAACAGACCCTTCGGCCTAACTCAGCCAAGTCATCGACCCCAGCCACTCCTATTTGCCTGCATCCCTATAAACCAGTAGTTCTCAACCTTTTTCTTTTCACTCACATACCACCTTAGGCAATCCCTTACTAATCACAGAGCACCTATGGCATAGGGATTACTTAAAGTGGTATGTAAGTGGAAAGAAAAAGGTTGAGTACTACTGCTATAAACATTTCTTATCCATGTTCCTGTCTCAGTCTTTTAAACATCATAATTATACCTGACTACAGTTTCCTCAGGGAAACTTGCCACCCTTTATGTGGAAAATGTTGCCCCTCAGGTCCTCTTTAAATCTTGCTCCTCTCACCTTAAACCTATATCCTCCAGCTTTCTATACAATACACAAATATGCTGGAGAAATGCAGTAGGTCATGCAGCATATATGGAAAGTTAAAGGCAACCAACGTTTCGGGCCTTCCAAAAGATGCTCATAATCTGCTGAGTTTCTCCAGCACAGTTGTGTATCACACTCAATACCAGTATCTGCAGACTTTCTTGTTTAACTTCTTTAGCTTTGTATTTCCCTACCCTGGAAATTGTGACACCTTATCTGAGGCTCTTGTATTTTTATATATATATACATACACACACACACACACATATATTTATATATATATATATATATATATATCTATCTCTCTCTCTCTCTCTCTCTCTCTCTCTCTCTCTCTCTCTATCACTTCACCCCTGACATTCCAGGGGAAAACGCACTGTGCCCAGCTTGTTTATATGCAGGATATGGAGAAGGTAGGTGACAAGACCAAGGATAAACTGATTCATGGAGTTAATCAGCAGATATGTGGTACACAGGAGAAGAGTAGGAAGCATTCTAAGAATCAGTGTGAAGCATAACATTAAATTGGGAAATAACCAGTAAGAGCAGAAGAGCAAAGACGACAGAATTAGGCCATGAAATTAGCACTTGGGTAGTCATATAAGGATTTTTTTCTTCAGTCTTTTTCTGAGAGAAACATCAGTTTATAATATTGTGCAATATTAGTACTGAGTGTTCTTAAAATCTTATAATACAGGCAGCATTTCAGTCCATTGAGTGTTGAATCTGAGACATGCTTCCTCATGGTCCTGTACTCCATGTCTACAGTTTTCATTTCAAACCTACATCCATTGGAATAGGTTCAAAAATTAATGTTGTATCTGATCCCACCCACCTCTCAGACAATGTATTTGACATCATAATAGTTGCAGAAAATCACTACCTTAATTTCTTGATTCTTTTCCCACCTTGTTTAAAATTGCATGATCAGTCAGCTGTTTACATAATCAGAGCCCATAATTTTAAACACCTTTTCAAAATGTTCCCTTAATCTTTTTTGCTCAAAGCAAAACAGTCTCGGCTCCACCAGTTACACCACATAATTGAAGTTGTTCATGCCTTTAAAATGATTATCAATAAATGGCATGCTAAAGATTCAATAGGTTTATTTTCTTTTCTAGCCAGATGCTGACATTTTGCCAAATGTATTTGATCTTGTGGCATCCACAGACCGGAGGGCCATGATTCCTGATCTCATAACAATAACTTGCAAGGTAGAAACAATTGCTTTGCTTTTTATATGATAGCTTTGTAAGTAATTAAGTTGACTCTGTTTTTTCTGTAAAAAGCTTATGAAATTTTACTGCACAATCCATACTTCAATCTCTCCTGACCATGGATGCCATGTCTACAATTTAAAAATGAAATACAATTAGCATTAGATTTTTGATTGTTTCAGGATTACATACATTTTTGATATTTTATTTGAAGACTTCAAAATATAATTTAATCATTTAGAATTTGAAAAGAAATGAAACCATGACAGAATGATAATTTTTAACAAATTAATTGTATTGAATTCACTTACAAAATTTGCCTCTATAAAGAAAAAACACTGGAAGCACCAAATAGGTCAGTAACTGTCAGTCTCCATTGCAACAGGATTGAGTACAAAGGAATGTCTTGCTGCAGTTTTATAGGTTCATGGTGAGACCTGGAATATTGTGTATAATATCTCCATACTCTAGAAATGGAAGGAGTCCATAAGTTATAGGAGCAGAAGTAAGACATCCGGTCCATCAAGTCCACACCGCCATTCCATCATGATCTAATCCATTCTCCCCCTCAGCCCCACAAGAGTCCAACAAAGGCTAGTGTTAGGGCTGCATGGTTAGCGTAGCAGTTAGCGCCACGCTGTTACAGTGCCGGCGTGCGGGATTCAAATTCAGCACTGTGTGTAAGGAGTTTGTACGTTCTCCCTGTATCAGTGTGGATTTCCTCCAAGTTCTCTGGTTTCCTCCCACCCATCAAAACATACTGGGTTTGTAGTTAAATTGGGTGTAATTGGGCAATATGGGCTTGTGAGCCAAGAGAGCCTGTCACTGTGCTATATGTCTAAATTTAAAAATGTAAAGGTTTGCCAGAATGTTTCCTGGAATGTCCAGTGGGGTGAAATAAACAGTCTGGTTTTTAGACTTTGTAGAATTTACAGGTAGTTGCAGGGATGATATTTCCCTTGGCTGGAGTGGCCAGAACCATGGGTCACATCTCAAAGTAAGGGGATAGCCATTCAGCTGTGGAGGCTGAATCGCCATATATTGATGATAGAGGAGCTGCACAGTGTACTCCTATTCCTGATACTCTATGTTAGGCAATTTGTGGATGGACAAACAGTTATCATTGCAGGATGAAATATTAACTATCATGTCAGTTATCAGAATTGGAAGATATGCAGTTAAACAGCTTCTAATGCCACAATTTCTTTACAGTTTTGACGAAAGGCGATCAACAACAATGGTATGTAGAAATGAATAAATGTATTCCATTAGAAAAAATAACATATAATTTAAGAAATAATATTGAAATATTTGAACAAATATGGCAGCCATACATGAAACACAATAGAGAAAACCTACCGGGGACATCTACCACCTAAATTAACGAAAGGAGAAGGAAATGAAAAGAATTGACTCAGTGGAATTTCTTGTTTATTTTTATTGAATGACAACATTGTTTGACTGGTTTAATGTATCTTAGATTTTGTACTTTAAATGAATGGGGGGGGGAGGTAGGGAGGGTGGGATGGGAGGAGGGGGGGGGGGAGAAAATGACACTATATATTTGAAAAGGAAAATGTATGTATCTTGGTCAGTGTGGTTTATGGTATGAAAAATAAAAAATTTAAAAAAACAAACAAAAACTTGAAGCATGAATTGTTTTCTCCCGACAGACACAGCTGGTTTTATTTCTGAGTTTCAAAATCAGTAATTTACATTTGTTTGAATAGTTATGCTTCAGATTTTGAGTTGCATTTGAAATTCTGTACAGTCAGTTATCAATCAGTTATGCACTAACCTAAGAAATAAGAACAGCCTCCGAAGTCTACACTATCATTCACTAAGGTTAATCTTCAGCATCAATTCCATTTTCTTATCCAATTTCCATTAATTCCCAAGATCTATTATTCAACCCAGATCTCATAGATAAAAAATTTTAAATACTCACTTCAGTATAATGAAAAATTTTCCCTTTCTAATTCAGTTATCTAGTTTTAGAGACCACAGAGTAAATAAAGTATTCTACAGAGAAAATAATCTAATTATCTTCATACAGCCCTCTTAAAACAAAACTATCAACTGATTGTAATCAGCAATCCCTAATTTGGAAAATAATTGAAAACATATCATCAACATTGTTTACTTTTTGAAGATTAGAACTTAACCAGAATTCTTCAAGGATAAATGTTGCCCAAACAAGTATAGATATCAAAAACCTTGTGTTGCTATTGTCCCATTTATAATCTTGGTGCTTTCCAGCAACTTTTTTGAAGCTTGTATTTTTAATGGTATAATTATGATTATTAAAAGAAGCGGGAAGTTAATTTTCACACAGTAATCTCCCACAAAGAATAATGTATAGATATTTTTTTCTAGTGATGGTGGTTGAGTGATGAATCTTGTCTAGAACTTGAGAGAATTCCTGTACTTTGCTTCAAAACAACAGATTTTGGACATTTGTTTTTATTGCAATAAAACAGTTGGCTATATTTTCAGCTTGGAGAAGCAGGAATTAAGTTCCATTTGGACCAGTTAAACTACATTGGAAACGTGCTGAATCCACTTCGAGAATCTCATCAAGAAATGGATTTAATCATAGGTAAGCTGCTGCCTGTTTTATTCTTCAATTTTAACACCAGTTAGGAGTTGTGAAACTTAATTTTTTGCATTGTATTTGAGTGATGAGGTTGTTGGATTAGTGTACGTGGGTGATGCTTGAGAACCACTGAAACCACATTGCCATGTTGTTCTGGTATTTGGAAAATACCCAGTGAAAAAATATTTTTAAATTATTTTGCCATCCAATATCAAATGGTGCAGTGTTATTGAATGGTGGAAGAAACAAATCCACTATTCTCTATTGGAAATATTGTTTTCCAGGACTAAAGATATGTATAAACCCAGGTAAGCTGTTGCCCATTTCACTCTTCCATTTTAACTCTGTATTTGGGAGTTGTGAAACTAAAAAGCTCTTTCTGGTACATTACCTAGATCTTGAATTCTTTAGTGGACAGTCAACTCCACTCTTTTTTTTAATATCACTCTCTTTTCAACAATAAGACCTACATCTCTCCAAATCACAACTGAGGATTTGGTCTAAATTCAAACATACTCCTGTCAAGAAATGTGACAGCCTGAACTGGAATCATAGGGCACAAGGAAGGCCATTTGGCCTATCATGCTTGTAGCTGCCACTCTAATTATTCAGCTGTTTGAATAAAGTTGTGTATGAATAAAATGGTGTCGCCATTGAAGAGCTAGTTGATGCCACTCGCTGTTGGGGTGATTCTCTTATCCCTGCTTAGTAAGAGTTATCCTGGTCAAAGGCTTTATCTGTAAACTTGGGGGAAGTGGAGTTAATAATCTATAATGTTATTGTTGGTCTTTTGGGTGGCTCTATGAAGGGGGAGGATCCTGCACTTGCAGCGGGGGTTAAATGTTTTTAAAGAATGTGACTGAAAATAAACTAAAATGCTTTAAGGTTTATATATTCATGCAAGTGAAGTTTGTTTAGTGTAAGTATAGTATTTTTGTCTTTTATTCTTACTACAGGTGTATTATTTAGACATTGTAAAAGTAAGTCTCAAGCAACTGGAAAATATCTGGCATCGAGTTATCCCATAGGTGACGGATATTTTCATTTGCTTCTTAACCATGCTTTTTATCTTTTCGAGTATTTATCCAATTCACTTTTGAAAGTTCCATGCTGTGTATTTTTCCTCTTCCAGACCACTTTCTCAACAATGTGAAGCAGGAGCAATGTTTGACTTGAATTTTGCATTAGCTGAAATAGAGGTTTATGGATGTTTTCCCTTTGTTTAAATATATTAGAACTAGGGGATATAGCCTCAAGATTCAGTGGGGTAGAGATGAGGAGGACCTGCTTTTCCCAGAGTTGTGAATCTATGGAATTTTCTAGCCAAGAAAGCAATAGAGACTGTCTTGTTAAATACACTTAAGACACAGATAGATTTTTGCATAATAGGGAATTAAGTGCAATGGGGGAAAGGCAGGTAGATGGAGTTGAGTCCAGGGCTGGATCATCCACTATCTTAAGAAATGGTTGGGTAGACTCGACAGACCAGATGGCCAACTCTGCCTATTTCTTGTGTCTTAAATTTACTGGCACTTTGAACTCTTTAAATACATATTTAACACTGTGGATGCTGCCATTATTGAGGAATCCCTTAAGTATTCTTCTGATGTGCTATAAACGGAAAGTTAATTATATGGAGCCTTTCAGCTGGGACTAGTTAACTGCCACCTTTCAATTCTCCTGGAATCTTGACAAATTAATCTGCAGACATCTGCAATGATCCTGAAAGAAAAGGAAAACCAAATTGTGTTATTTTTCATTCAGCAAAGATAGGTGCTTGTTAGTTCATTATTGGCTAGTTAACTGTCAACAAAAGCAAGGGGAGCTAAAATGGAGTGACCGCTGTGGAGCCTCTTAAGAATGCTATGAACCCAATTTGAGATATCCTGGAATCTGACACCTGAGAGGTAACGTACCATTCGTGATTCTCAATCTCTTTCACAGAACCTCTTGTCTGTTCCCCTCATTATTGAATCCTTTAATGTTATACCTTGCCTCTTTTCCTCCCTCCCTTTCATAGCCACAGGGCCAGATTCTGTGCCAGAGTTCTGACCACCATGGTTTGATCCTAGTAATATTAAAATGGTATACATGTTAATGAGGTGTATGGCCACAGGAGTACCCACCACTGCTGACCCTTTCCCTCTCCTGATTGTCACTCAGCTACCTTCTTCAGTATCCATATGGTGCTTCCAGGGGAACCTAGAACCACCAGGTGCGATAAAGAGTCCAGTCAACGTCCCGGTCGGGGGAGGTGGAGAAGGTATACTGGTGCCCCCTCCAGGTAAAGGCGAATTGATCCTGTGAGTCCTCAGCTATAAGAATACTGAAGAAGGCATTAGCAAGGTCAATGACAGCATACCATGTTCCTGAGTTCCCAGTAGCAATGTTTTCAATAAGGGTAACAATGTCCGGAACTGCTGAAGCAAGCGGTGGGGCATGTTTGTTCAAGAAACGATAATCAACTGTCATTCTCCAGGAGCCATCCGGGTTCTGAACCGGCCAAACAAGGCTATTAAAGGGTGACATTGCGGGCCTCACTACCCCTTCTTCTTGCAAAGCATCGATGGTAGCACTAATCTCTTCGTGCCCTCCAGGGAGGAAATATTGTGGAATGCACACTGGTTTCGTGGGGGGTGGCACCACCACAGGATCCCACTTAGCCCGACCCACCACTAATCTTTTTGTAATAGTCCGAATTCCAAATGCAAATCCCCCTTGGCTAGTATTAAGGGCCGTACCGGCCAACATATTAATACCCAGGATACACTCATCAATGGCAGCTACCAGGGCATGTAACCATACAGGGGAAGGGCTATCACCCACCGTGGCACAGACTTTTATTTTCTTCGCCAGGATGACCACTCCTCCCAAACCCTTTATTTGAAATGTTGGTTCAGTCCAGAGGTCGGGGTTACCCGGAATTACCGAGTGCTCCGCACCGGTATTGACCAAGGCCAAATATTGACAGTCATTACCCCCACCCCAGTGGATTGTTAACGGTATGTAGGGCCATGCATCCCCATGTATCCACCGTATCTCAATGGAGTAGACACGGGAGCCCTGCCCACACCTTCATGCTTTAGTAGGGTTCGGGGGCTTCCAGGACCACATGCTACTATTATCCATAAGAGCCTTGTTAACCATTTGTTGTATCTCATCACGGGTAACTGGAGCAGGAGAAGCCGGCTCGATAGAAGCAGCAGGGGGAGCAGAGGGCACAGCTGGGCCAGGAGGACTCAGCAGCTGGGGATGATGTTCCCTTGCTTTTCTCTTATAAAGGGCATAAAGGACTGCAGTAGGTTTCCCATCAATATCACTTTTAGGTACGTCTAACTTTAACAAGGTTAGAAAAAGGTCCTTTCTTGTCGGTTCGTTATTAGCAGCAGTCCCTCTCCTTTCATCCTGCTTGTCTGATTTAACCTGGGTTGTACGTGAGTGGATTTTACCTCCCAACTCTAATTCTCGAAGCCCAGATAAAGCGTGCACCGCCTCAGACACAAGGTGCCCAATTAGAGGACTAGTTACAGACAGAACTAATCCCCGTACAGTGGGTTGGGCAGAACGAACCAATCTGATATTCATTCCGGCCGTGAATATCTCTTCATCAGGGCTCCCCCCATGTACCCACAGCCTCAAATGCCCTGCATACAAGGCAGAGGCCAGGGTCTGTTGACGAATTGCTGCTTTACCCTGCTCGCAGCGCCAATTGTCCTGGGTAAACTTATAGATTGGTCACAGTGTTTGAGCTACTAAAAGAAAATAGACACACACACCGAGAGCAGTTCAGTTTATACAAGTGTTTATTACAAATTCAAAAGCTGATTTCAAACTACAATATGCTAGCCCTTCCCAACTATACTTATCAACGCCTGAACTGGTCCCAACTGCCGAAGCAAGGCAACGACCGCACACTTGTAGTAGGTTGTCAGGGCGCCGGTAGCAGCTTCTCCACCTCCCCTGACCGAGACGTTGACTGGACTCTAGAAGTTCTAGAGTCTTCTCTAGAACTAACTTCTCTAGAAGCTTAGGCTTCTATCGAATAACATAATTTTCAGATTATCACTTTGAATACAATGGTTTATTTTGCATCAAGGCTAGGCCTCTGACAATCTGTGACCAAAACAAGCAGGAAGATTAAATGTTCTTGGTACACAGATGTCCTTTCGTCAGATAACAGCATCTCTGGCCCCTCGGTGGAATTTAGCTTATGTCTGCTTATTCTAAAAAACAAGCAGGTTCTCAGCCTTGGAGAAGCAAAGGCTGCAAAAGTAAAAAACACGGTTTAAATCTTCCATTACAGGTGTGACTGAATCCCTCTACCTCCTCAGCCTGGCAAATGATCTGGAGTACATCCACTCCAGCTCCAATTCCCTAACATAGTTTGTAAGAAACATAAGAGATTATGGACCAGTGAGTTTTATTTCAGTGGTGGACAAGCTGTTGGAGAAGATCCTGAGAGACAGGATTTACAAGCATTTAGAGAGGTCTAACCTGATGCTGCATATTTAGCAGGACTTCATCAGGGGAAAGTCATATCTCATGAGACTGAATGAATTCTTTGGGGATGTCATAAAGAATAATGATGAAGATAGAGCATGGATTTCAGTAAGGCATTTGATAAGGTTCCCCTGCAAGGATCATTCCGAAAGTAGGAGACATGGAACCTAAGGAGGCCTTGCTTTGTGGATACAGAATTGGGCTCTCCAGTCAAGGCAGAGGGTATTTAAAGATGGTTTGTGTGGAGGTCGGTGACTAGTGGTGTTCTGCAGGATCTGTTCTGTGACCATTCCTCTTTGTAATTATTTTAATATAAATAATGTGGATGGGGTAGTGGAAGGGTGGTTTAGTAAGTTTGCAGATGACATGAAAGTAGGTGGTATTGTGGATAGTCTGGAGGCTTGCCAGAGGTTACAGAGGGGCATTGATAGTATGCAGAGCTTGACTAGAAAGTAGAACCCAGAAAGGGTGGCAGTTCATTTTAGTAGGTCGAATTTGAAAACAAAATATAATATTAATAGGTCTCTGACCAGTATGGATGAACTGAAAGATCTGGGGGTGGGGGGGGTGACCTGTGCCCATAGTACACTCAAACCTGCTGTGTATTGTGAAGAAGGCATGTAGTGTTGGACTTCATTAAGTGTGGAATTGAGTTCAAGAGCCATGAGGTTATGTTACAGCAACATAAGACTTTGGTTGGACCCCACTTGGAATATCCACAGGAAAGATGTGTATGCAGAGGAGATTTACAAGGATGTTCCCTGGATTGGAGAGCATACCTTATGAGGATAGGTTGAGTGAACTTGGGCTTTTCAACTTGGTGTGATGGAGAATAAGGGGTGACTTGATGGAGATGCGCAAGATGATGAGCAGGATTAATTGTGCGGGTGATACATCTCTTTTGCCCCCTTTCTATCACCCCCTCAGCCTCCCAAATAATGCAGAGTTCATCCAGCTCCAATTCTCTAACATGGTCTGTATAGGCTGCAGTTGGATGCACTTCTTGCACATGAAGTAGTCAGGGATAGTGTTGTCTTCACTGACTATCCACATTTTTTGAGAGGAGCATGTCCCTACACTGGCTGCCATTCCCACTGTCTATTAAAGATTTTAAATTTGTTAATTAAAAAAAAAATCTGTCTCTGCTTTGCCTCCATTCTTGCACCTTCTCAGCCTCTGTTCACCAAAGCCTCAAAGCTTCCACTTCTATACTGAGCCTTTCACACAGTGACTGCTCCGCTTCCCCTCTTTTTATTGGCTACAGATAATTGGTTAATGGAGGGAATGAAAAGAGCACCTCTGTCTCCCGTTGCTTTTTAAAGGCTTCTCTGCTCCTGTAACAGACCACTCATCCAATCACCAAAGGGAATGCTGGCATTCTGAAAAACTAATCATAAAATAAAATACAGTACAGTTGGTGCTAGCTTCTCACCCAAGGTCCTGAATCTCTTCTAAGATGGATACAAAGGTTCCTGTGACACCATTTTTGAAGAGTGAGGATTATTTTCAGTGAAACAGTATTTCTAAGCATTATCTGGTTGCTATGTGATCCTGCTTTTAGGGTTCCCATGCAGGGCAACAATAACAACCAAATGTACTACATTGCCTATATCATAACATAACATAACATAACAATTACAGCATGGAAACAGGCCATTAGGCCCTTCTAGTCTGCATTGAACCAAACACCCCTTTCTAGTCCCACCTCCCTGCCCATAACCCTCCATCTTCTTCTCATCCATATACCTGTCCAACCTTTTCTTAAATAATACAATTGACTCCGCCGCCACTATTTCTCCCGGAAGCTCATTCCACACGGCTACCACTCTCTGAGTAAAGAAGTTCCCCCTCATGTTACCTCTAAACCTCTGCCCCTTAATTCTTAACTCATGTCCTCTTGGAATTTTAGGTTATTATAAAAATACTACAGGAAGTTCCCAGGTTATGATCGGGTTCCATTCCTGATCTCAAACTACAATCCATTTTTCCATTTATTATATGAAGCAAGTTTAACAGCGCTATGGCTTTTCACTTTGGACAAACAAAGAATGAAAGGAGGCAATAGAGGTAATGTACACAAAATTATGAGAAATTTGGATAGGGTGGACAGCCAGGAAGCTTTTTCCTTGAGCCACAGAGGATAACATATACCAGAGGACATCTGTTTAAGGTAAGTGGAAGAAAGTTTAGGGGAGATGTCAGAGCTAAGTTATTTTGCAGAGTGGTGGATGCCTGGAATGCATTGCCATAGTAGAGGTTGGTACAATGGGGACTTTCAAAATTTTCTTCAATAGGCATATGGATGTAAGAAAAATAGTGTTGTAGGTATGAAGGAGGGAAGGTTTAGGTTGTTGAGTAGGTTTACATAGGTTGGTACAACATTGTGGGCTGGAGGGCTTGTAGTGTACTGTAATGTTTTAATCCAAACGATTGTAACGCACGCGCGATCAGAGCAGCTTCCACCAAGATGGCGCCGGGCATCTTCCCCTTCCCTTCAAGGAAAGGGCCTGCATGTGTGAAGTATAAATGGCTGCCAGTCAGCGATGCAGCTTCCGGTTCCCAGCAGCGGGAACAGGGAGCACCTTTAAAACACTCAGTGAACAAACAATAAAGCAGCGAGTTTTGGAACAAACCTGTCATCGTTATTCACTCTTTAGCGCAAACACTATGATACAGTTGTTATGTTTTCCCTGATGCTCCCTTAACTTCTCCCTACTTCACAGCGCCAATGATGTGGATTCAAATCTGGTCCTGTCTGTAAGGAGTTTGTATGTTCTCCCCGTATCTACATGAGTTTCCTCCAGGTACTCTGGTTTCCTCCCACCCTTCAAAGCATACTGGGGTCATAGGTTAATTAGGGTATTTAGATAGCACGGGCTCCTGGGCCAGAAGGCCTGTCACCATGCTGTCTGTTTAAATTAAAATCTCACACAGTGATCATTGTCATTTCCTGTGCAATCACCCTTCCAACATTTGCACATTTGTGGCTTTTCACATGTCCTTTTGTCTTGTACAAGTTCAAGTTTATTTGTCATCCAATTGTTCCAGTACAACCCGACAAAACAACATTTTCCGGTCCACGGTGCAGAGCAGTGCAAAACACACGTACAGACATAACATGTACAGACAGACAATATTTATACACAGTGCCTATATACATATATTAAAATAATAATAATTAATAAATAGTAGAGTCATGGAGAGTTATTTTAGCAGTCTCTCTTCCCGTGGGAAGAAGCTGTTCCTCAACTTGGTCATTCTGGCTCTGATACTTCTATCTTTTTCCCGACAGGAGTAGCTGGAAGATGCTATGTGCGGGATGGTAAGGATCCTTCTTTATTTTTGCGAGCCCTCTTTAAACAACGATCCTGGTGGATCCCATCATTTAGTGGGGAGGACAATCCCAGTGATCCTCTCTGCTGCTTTTATAGTCCTGTGAATTGACCTCCAATCCAATGCACCACACTGATGCAGCCAGCCCCAGTACTGAAGAAATACAAAATAATAATTGACAGAAAAGATGGGGGTGCTCTTTTGAAAAATAAACTGTGTAAAAGATCGGGATGGCTTGAGGGTTGAAGGGCAAAAGTATGGCTGGTCTAATGAATTGTCGGGTCAAAGAGTGGGGTATAACAAGGAATGATTATGGGCAAGGAACTGGCATGATGCTGGGAAGGGCAAATATAATATGAAGAAAAGGCTAGAGGATGAGTGGTGTAGAGGTGAAATTTACTCCGTGATCTCTGCTGGACTTTACCGACGTGCAAAAAAACATATATTGCCTACCATTGAACGTTACAGCACAGAAATAGGCCCTTCAAGACTGTGCCGATCCATTTTTCTGCCTCGTCCAACTGACCTGAATCCAGTCCATAGCTTATACCCTGGTAGCTTTTGGGACAATATTCCCAAATAAGCATTGTGAGGCTAAAGTTGAAGGCTTTAAGACAAGGCAGCAATGCTCTTATTAAGCTAGATGGGGTTTGTGATAGTCTGGTACCATCCATGGTTATTTTCTGGGACTACCTCACCCTGTAACTAATATATCGAATGCCATGGTGGAATATATCTTTCAACTTTCAGGTTGTGTGTTCTAAACATTAAATGCATCTACTTCATTGTTGGCTAACTATAAATGTCAAAGAACATATCTTTATCAATATTGTCAAGTAGTCTTTATTCTTCATTCTAAGCACCACTTCCCAGTTAAAAATGGAAAATGCTTCAGATCTCCAGTATAATGTGAGAATGAAGTGGGAAAGCTAGCTAATGGATTGATGAGGCATCACAATGCAACTAGCAATAGGAGCTGCACCTACATTGTTACAAATAAATGTTTACTTTGAAAGTACGCACTTGCAGAGCCAGGCAGTTCTAATTATAAGAATTGATGAAAGTAATATCATAGATTGGTAATAGGAATTTGGACAGAATATATTGGGATATAGCAAATATGATTTGTAATTGTCTTCTTTACTTGGCAGTGTACCACAAGTCACACATGAATGGCATGGCTAATAAATTGATTTGTAGGATTGGAATGTTCTTATTGGTTGCATACTATAAAAGTGAGCAGTGGAGGAACGTACGTCCAAAGCTTGTTTGCCCTACTGGAAAATAGAGGAGGATTTTTTAAATGTTTAACATCAAAGAGAAATAAAATGGAGCTAGCAGCCTTTGTTCACTGACCTCACTAAGATTACAATTTTTCACCCTCTATTGACAAATCATTGTGTGCATTAAAGTTCTCATTTTAACATCCTAAAATAGTAAATGTGTGTTTAAACATAAATCTAATTACCATTGAAATGTTGCCAACTGTTCTTTTGACTGATGCAATTTATAATTGTTGTTGAAAGTGCTACGCACAGTGCAGAACGACAGCATGTTAGAGAAGAAATTATGTCAATCAACCCTGGTTGTGGGATGTTGCAAAGCTAAATCTGAAAGTAGTAGGAAGGGAACAATGGTAAAGCCAAGGAGAATATGGACCAAATGTCAAAGTTTCAGAAGAAAGTTGTCTCTTCAAGCAGAGCGAGGACAAAATTAAGTTTCTTCAATCTTTCTAATCATCTATGTTGTAATGTGAGCTGTTTTGAAAGTGAGTCTGGGTCCAAGGTAAGAGAGGGGTTCTAATTCCCATCTTGTCCTTCCAGTGCGATATATCTTTGGCTTGGCTTCGCGGACGAAGATTTATGGAGGGGTAATGTCCACGTCAGCTGCAGTCTCGTTTGTGGCTGACAAGTCTGATGCGGGACAGGCAGACACGGTTGCAGGGGAAAATTGGTTGGTTGGGGTTGGGTTTTGGGTTTTTCCTCCTTTGTCTTTTGTCAGTGAGGTGGGCTCTGCGGTCTTCTTCAAAGGAGGTTGCTGCCTGCCGAACTGTGTGTGTATATATATATATATATATATATATATATATATATATAATTTTTTTTAAAATATATATAAATATAAAAATATGTGTGTATAAATATGTATAATAGATATAATCACACTGCACTCCACAAGTTTGTGTGTATATATATATATATGTATGTATGTATGTGTGTGTATATAGGTGTGTGCATGTACATGTGTGTGTATGTACATGTGTGTGTATATATGTATGTGATTTTATATATATTTGGGTGTATATACATGTGTGTTTATATGTGTGTGTGTGTATTTGTGTGTACATATGTGTGTATATACATGTGTGTATATGTATATATACATGTTTGTATATGTATGTATGTGTGTATGTATGTGTGCATGTATGTGTGTATGTATGTGTGTGTGCGTATGTGTGTGCATGTGTGTGTGCGTGTGTGTGTGCGTATACATGTGTGTATATGTGTGTATATGTATATATATGTTTGTATATATGTGTGTATTTGTGTATGTGTGCGTGCATGTGTGTATATATGTTTTTGCATGTGTATGTGTGTATATTTATGTGTGTGAATGTATATATATGTGTGTGTCTGTGTGTGTGTGTGTGTGTATGTAAGTGTATGTGTGTGTATGTATGTATATATGTGTGTGTATATGAGCATGCATATATACGTGCATGTGCATGTATGTATGTGTGTGTGTATATATATATATATATATATATACACACACACATACATGCACACACATGTATATAATTGATATGTATGTGATTAATTATATATCTATATAATTGTGTGTGGGGGGGGGGGGTGGTTTGCTGTCCCAGATAAAGCTTTTCTTTTGAGCTTGAAACACACATATATCAACACACATATACACAACCCATTTTGAACCGGAGTTGTGCGTTCTGATGGCTACGCTCAGGATTATCGGTGATTTCGTGGAAGGAAATGAGGAATTTCGCTGCTAATGGAATTACTTTGGAGGCTAAGAAGTGCTCTCCTCCTGACTGTGTGTAGGACAAAGATTTGCAAGTTGATAAGGAACTTAGCCACACCGCAGAAACCGGGGCAAATTCCATTTGACTAATAGGTCAAGCTTATGGGGAACCACCACAATCCAAAACATTCTGTGATAGTCCAATGATTTAAGTTTCACAGACTTTTCAGGAAGCCAGGTCATTCTGTGGCCAATTTTATGGCCAAGCTTCGGCAGCCTATCAAAACATGATTTTGAGGCAGTATTGGATGATATGCTCCAAGATAGATATGTGACATTAATGAGACCATACAAAGTTGTTTGTTGGGAGAAACCCCACCCCTGACTTTGAAGAAAGCCCGAGATTGCCCAAAGTGTGGAGATTGTTGCTAACAATACCAAGGATATCCAGAAAGGACAGGGGGTGGGGGTGGAAAGGAGGGGTTGCAGTCAGTGCCAGTGTGCCAAGTCAGGAGAGAACTTGGTATACAGGCAAAGTGGGTGGAATGTTTTTGGTGTGGAGGGACGCACTATACAAATGATTGCAAATTCAAGGACACTGTCTGCTATGGTTGTAGCAAAAAGGGACATTTAGCTAAGAAGTACAGGACTTCAAAGGGTAAGGTTAAACCTGGGCAGAGGAAAGCTCCACGGGTTCTGGCATCCACACACTATCTCGAAAAAGCAGATGAAGAGACGGTGTGCGCTTACAATATGTTTGGAGTGGAAACAGATGAGGAACTACCTGAATCATATTCTACCACAGTCACTGTCAGAGGAAAGGATATTAAGTTTGAAATTGATTCAGGGACCACAGCATTGATCATCAGTGAGGAGACCTATAGGAGGACATGGGGGTCCAAACTACCTCCCATCAAATCAAAGCTCAAACTCAGGACCGATAAAGGGCAGCCCATACCTCATTTAGGGGAGTTGTATGTGGATATTTTAGCTGGTGGTCAGAAGGCAGAAGCAAGGCTGGTGATAGCTAAGGTTAGCAGGCCCAGTCTTTTGGGCACGCACATATACACAGAGACATACACACACATATACATACACACACATATACATACACACAATATCTGGCTCAGCTGGCATGAAATTAAGGATACACACAGGGCGGGGACATTCTGCAGTGGTACAGTGATGTTTTTGGGGATGTGCTGGGCACATTAAAAGGTGTGACAGTGAAACGCAGTGTTGACTCAGACCACACCACATTTTATAAGTCCAGGGCAGTGCCCTATGCCATGAAAGACAAGTTTGAGGAGGAGCTGAAATGTTCACAGTAGTTGGGCATCATTGAGTCTGTCCAGTTTTCCAGGTGGGCGGCTTCCATTGTTCCAGTTTTGAAGGCAGACAAAATAGTGAGGATATGTGGGGTCTATAAGCTTAAGGTGAATCAAGTCTCTAAGCTGGAGGAGCACCCATTGCCATGGGAGGATGACTGTTTGCAACCCTGTCAGGGGGTAAGCTATTCACAAAGCTGGACATGAGCCACACTTACCACAGCTGCTGCTCGATTAGGATTCAAAGGAGTATGTCACAATTAACACGAATAAGGGATTATTTAAATGCAATCGCCTGGTGTTTGGAGTGGCATCCAGCCCTGCCATTTTCCAAAGGACAATGGACACCTTTTTGCAGGGGATTCTGCACATAGCAGAATATCTGGATGATATTTTGATCATTGAGGCCACGGAAGTGGAGAATCTGACTAACTTGGAACAGGTGTTGAAGAGGCACTCAGATGCAGGGTCGCAATTGAAATGCAGCAAATGTATGGTCCTGGCACTGAGTATGACCTACCTGGCTGAGGGGCTCTGCCCAATGGAGGACAAATGAGAGCTAACAAAGAAGCCCCAAGCCCAAAGAGCAATGCGGAACTTGGATCACTTTTGGGCATGGTGAATTATTATGGTGAGTTTCTTCCTGATCTCTCAAGGGTTTTGCCCCCACTGTACAAGCTGTTTTACAATTACATCAAGTGGCAATGGAGTGAAGAGTAGGAGGAAGCATTCAAGGGTGTGAAAGAACTCTTCCACTCAGCAAAGCTGCTGGTTCACTGTGACCCAGATAAGGAGATCACTCTTTCATGTGGCACCTCGCACTATGGAGTTGGGGCAGTTCTCTCACATGTAATGGAGGATCGTTCAGAGAAGGCTATTGGTTTTGCTTCACATACCCTGACAGCTGCTGAGAAGGGATATTCAGCTGGACAAAGAAAGTCTGGCCATTGTTTTTGTGGTCAAATGTTTTCGTTAGAACCTTTACGGATGTGCATTCACAATTTATATGGATCATAAACCACTTATGAGCCCAATCAATGAGATCAGGTGCATCCCACTCCTAGTCTCAGCTAGGATACAGTGTTGGGCTCTCACATTGTCAGCCTACAGTACACTATTGCAGGTGGAGATAATGCAAACACTGATGCGCTGAGTCATCTATCTTTACCTGAGACACTGGATATTGCATATGTGCCTCCAGAGATGGTGTTTTCATTGGAAAGACTGTCAGAGACAACTCAGATAAAGCAGTGGACAGAGGGGGACCCAGTCCTATCTCAAGTCTTTCCTATTACAAGGATGGCCCAGTATTGTGGAAGGAGAGGAACTGAAGCCTTATGCCATATGTAAGAGAGAATTGAGTCTGCAGGATGGCTGCATTTTGTAGGAGGTGAAGGTCATCACGCCTCCCCCTGCCTGTTCAAAGATTGTGGAGGAAATTCATGAGACTCATCCAGGGATGTCTTGAATGGAAAGCCTTGCAAAATCCTACGTCTGGTGGCCAAGAATGGATCACAATGTCATGTCAATCAGAAAATGCCATCAGCAGCTCCTCTGCACCCATGGGAGTGGCCAGACTGCCCCTGATCCAGGCTGCATTTGGACTTTGCTAGCCCTTTTATGGGGCAGGTATTTCTAGTAATGGTGGCTGCGCATTCCAAATTGATAGAGGCTCACATCATGGGCAACATTACAGCCCACTTAATCATAGACAAACTCAGGCAAGTGTTTGCAGTCTACCTGACCCTCTAGTCACTGATAATGGCCTGAGATTTACCAGTGAGCTGTTCAGTAAGTTCATGCAGCAGAAGGGCATTCATCACATTTGGATGCCCCTTTCCATCCAGCCTCACATGGTTTGGCTGAGCGGGCTGTTCAGACAGTGAAGAAAGGCCTGAAGAGGATGACAGGGGAATCTCCTAACGTCAGACTTTCATGTTTCTTGTTTAAATACTGCCTTACGCCACAATCGACAATTGCACGCACTCCAGTGGAGATGCTGATAGGGCGTAGGCCCAAGTCAAGATTGGACCTGCTGTGCAAGAGTGGAGAGAAAGCAGGGAAAGCAGAGGGAGGGACATGATCAACATGCATGAGAAAGACAGTCAAAACCAGATGACAATGTTTATGTGGGAAACAATCAGCAATGGCTACATGGGGTTATTCTTTTTTTTTAAATATTTTTGATTTTCAAAGACTCGTACAAATCCAAATAAACAACACAATCTCTTTCAATAATAGTATAACATAGAGTTTAGTTTTCCCCTTCCCTTCCCCTCCCACCCCCCCATATCCTAATACAACAAAGAAAAGATTATATAAATTAAATACAACAGATCGTAGAAGGTTGATGGGGAATTTGATAGAGGTATTTAAGATTATGAGGGGGATAATTGGGAGTTGATGTGGATAGGCTTTTTCCCTTGAGGGTAAGAGAGATTGAAACAAGAGGTCATGAGTTACGAGGCAAAAGTTTGGAAGTAACGTGAGGGGGAACTTTATTCAGAGGCTGTATGGAATGAGCTTCCGGGAGTATTGGCGACAGGGTCCATTTTGTCATTTAAGGAAAAATTGGATAGGTATATGGATGGGAGGGGAATGGAGGGTTATGGGCAAGGTGCAGGTCGGTAGGACTAGAGATTACCTGGTTTGGTGCAGACTAGAAGGGCCGAGATGGCCTGTTTCCATGCTGTAATTATTATATGGTTATATATATATAACCAAGATCGTATTATATGGCGAGCTCACCACTGGCCACCGTGACAGAGGTGCACCAAAGAAAAGGTACAAGGACTGCCTAAAGAAATCTCTTGGTGCCTGCCACATTGACCACCGCCAGTGGGCTGATAACGCCTCAAACCGTGCATCTTGGCGCCTCACAGTTTGGCGGGCAGCAACCTCCTTTGAAGAAGACCGCAGAGCCCACCTCACTGACAAAAGGCAAAGGAGGAAAAACCCAACCCCAACCAACCAATTTTCCCTTGCAACCGCTGCAATCGTGTCTGCCTGTCCCGCATCGGACTTGTCAGCCACAAACGAGCCTGCAGCTGACGTGGACTTTTTACCCCCTCCATAAATCTTCGTCCGCGAAGCCAAGCCAAAGATATATATATATATATATTTATATATGGATTTGTTGTCCCAGATAAAGCTGCTCTTTTAGCTTGAAGTTGTTGTGGTCCTTTTCCAAAGTCAATACTTGCCATTTCTTTGGTGCAATATTGACTGCTTATTACAAGACTAGATGTCATCCAGCTACCACTGGAGCCTGCCTGGCTTCACTGTCAGGAGAGTTGCAAATGGAACTGAACACTTATGGGACATCCTCATTTGGAAATTATGATTGACTCTTGAGATCATTATAAGGCCAAATGAGGGTGCTCAGCAGAGATCTGATTCCTGAGGTACTACAGCTGTGATATCCTGGTCTCCGATGGCTGATCATTAACAGCAACATAATCTATGTTTGCTCCATTTGTGATTCCTGCCACTGAAAAACTTGTACACTATCGGGGGAGTCGCGTGGAGTAGTGGCCGATCAGGTAAAACCAGCCCTCTCCAGAAAAAAAGTTAGAAAAAGACAAAGCACAACAAAAATGAAATAGAAGATAAAGTTACAAAGAGAAAGAAGATGAAACACAAGAAGGAGAAAGTAAAAACAACTGGGAAAAAAAAAAGTCACCGGAGAAGAAAGCAGGCCTTACCTGCACAAAGGAACAGGGAGCTGTGGTGGCGAGGAGCACCCGATCCCCAAGGTTGGTGCCTGCCCTGCGAACTCGTGACCTCCCGACCGGTGGACTTCAAAAATGGTTCTCGGAGCCAAACAAAAGTTTGGTGCAATAAAAGGAAAAAGAAGACACAGACGGGAGGGGGGCTCAGTAGAAGAGTGGGCAGCCACAGCACAACCAGCTGAGGGACGCCTCGACACCAGGGCGCTCGTCTGAAGGATGAGGATGGCAGCAGGGGAGGGTGCAAGGAAACAGACGAGGGAGAAAGATAGAGGGGTGACCAACAAGAGGACCAACGGCAGGAGGCCCAACAGACAGCCCAGGAGGGGAGGACCAACAGCAAGAGGCAAGAGGAGGCCTGACAAAGAGATATAAGCAGCTCAACAGGAAAAACAGAAGAGACACTGACACAAAGAAGAGAAGAAGAAGACAAACACAGGTACAGACACAGAAGAGGAAGAAGAATACCAAGATCATCACAGAGAAATAGAAGGTAAAACTGATGGACAGAATATATATAAAGCCTTTTTTGAAGAAAAAATGAGATCATTAAAAGAATGGTTATGATTAGAATTTAGTGCAATTAAAAGAAAAATGAAAAGAGCAGAAGATAAAATCCAAAGTTTAGAACTGGTAATGACAGAAATAGGGAAAAGAGCAGAGAATGTGGAAGAGCGGGAAACGGCTATAGAAATGGAAGTAAATGATTTGAGGAAAATTGGAAGAAAGTGACAAAAAAATTAGAGACACAAGGGTTGTTATATCAGAAAATTGATATGTTGGAAAATTACAGTAGGCAAAACAACATAAAAATACTGGGCCTGAAGGAGGGTGAAGAAGGCACAGACATGAAGGAATTTATAAAAGGATGGATCCCGAAGGTCCTGAGAACGATAGAAATGCAGGAAGAAATGGAAATAGAAAGGGCACACAGAGCACTAGCACCGAAACTGCAGACACATCAAAAACCAAGATCCATCTTAGTAAATTTTTGAGATATACATGAGAAAGTATACTGGAGCGGGCAAGGAATAAAGTTAGAAAAGAGAATAAGCCATTGGAATACAAGGGTCAAAAAATATATTTTTTACCCAGACATAAGTTTTGAACTCTTAAAGAGGAGGAAGGAGTTTAATACAGCTAAAACGATTTTATGGAAAAAAGGGTTATAAATTCATGTTAAGACATCCAACCGTGCTTAAAATATTTATATCCGAGAGCAAAACAGACTGTTCTCGGATCTGGAGGAAGCACAAGAATTTGCAGAACATTTGCAGGAGAGAAGAGATGTAACAAGAATGAAGAATAGCGATAAAGTATATATAAAGATGTAAAAACAATGTATATGTAAAGAACTAAAGAGGGAAAAGAGAAGGGAAGGAAGGAAGGGGGAAAAAAAGGGAGAACTTTGTTATATGTATTTTAAAAAAAGTGTTTTTTGGGGGGAGAGGGAATAACCGTCACTGCAAAGCGAGCAAGATCGCAATCCAAATGGAATGGGGAGTTGTGGTTGCCCAGCAAGGGATAAGGGGCAATTCAGAGAGGGGGGGAGCATTTGGGGTTAAGGTATTATTGGGTGTGGGAATTGCTGGAGTATTTTATGTTTTAAATGTGTTGTCGTACATTGAGTTTAATAAGGGAAAACTAAAAGATGAAAATGGGAAAAAGGGGGATGGAGGTGGTGAGGAAGTGGAAAAGAAGTGTAAGCAAGATAGAAGATGGCCATGTTGAACTATATTACTATAAACATTAATAGAATACATAACCAAATTAAAAGGAAGAGGCTACAAAATTTACTGAAGAAAAAATAGACATAGCATTTGTGCAGGAAATGCATCTAACTGAAGTGGAACATAACAAATTAAAGAGAGACTGGGAAGGACACGTAGCGGCAGCATCATATAATTCAAAAGCTAGAAGTGTAGCCATATTAGTTAATAAAAATGTACCAATCAAAATAGAGGAGGAAATAATAGATCCAGCAGGGAGGTATGTAATGATAAAGTGTCAGATATACTCAGAATTTTGGAACTTGCTCAATATATATGCACCTAATGTGGAGGATCAAAAGTTTATGCAGGATATTTTTTTGAAGATTGCAGACACAAGGAAATATATTGATAGGAGGGGATTTTAACCTTAATTTGGATCCAATGTTGGATAAAAGGGAAGCAAAAAAATAAAGTAGCCAAATTTATGGTTAAATCAATGCAGGAAATTAAACTTATGGATATATGGAGGAGGCAACACCCAAGTGAGAAGGAATATTCATATTATTTGAGTAGGCATCAAACATACTCAAGGATTGATATGTTTCTGTTGTCGGCCCATATTCAAGGGAGAGTTAGGAAAACTGAGTATAAAGCTAGATTTCTATCTGATCACTCACCCCTGTTATTAGCAATAGAACTGGAGGACATCCCACCAAGAACATATAGATGGAGGTTAAACTCCATGCTACTTAAAAGGCAGGAATTTAGAGAGTTTATTGAACGCCAAATTAAAATATGTTTTGAAATAAACACAGAATCAGTGAAAGACAAATTTATATTATGGGACGCAATGAAAGCCTTCATTCGAGGACAGATAATAAGTTTTGTAACTAAGATGAAAAAGGATTATAATCGGGGAAAAGAGCAGTTGGAAAGGGAGATAGTAAGTACAGAAAAGGAACTAGTAAAAAGGAATGATATAGCAAAAAAGAGAGAATTGGCAGACAAAAAAAAATATGAAACATTATAAACGTATAAGATGGAAAAGAACACAATGAAAACAAAACAAAAGTATTATGAACTTGGAGAAAAAACACAAAATATTAGCCTGGCAACTTAAAACAGAACAAGCTAAGAAGAACAGTATTGGCATCAAGGAAAAAGGACAAACAAATTACATTTAACCCAACAGAAATTAATTAAAACTTTAAGGAATTTTATGAATAATTATACCAAACTGAGAACGCGGGGAAAGATGATAAAATAGAGGAGTTTTTAGTTAAAATTGAACTGCCGAAATTGCAAGAAGAGGAACAAAACAAACTAATAAAACCATTTGAAATAGTGGAAGTACAGGATATATTAAAAAAGCTGCTGAACAATAAAACACCAGGAAGGAATGGATTTCCAATAGAATTTTATAAAACATTTAAAGAGTTATTAATTCTTCCTCTCCTGGAAGTAATGAACTAGGTAGAAGAAACACAAAACTTGCCAGATTCATGTAAGACAGCAATAATTACAGTAATACCAAAGACAGGGAAGGATCCATTAACACTAGCATCATATAGACCAATATCTCTACTTAACTCGGATTATAAGATAATAGTGAAATTATTAGCAAACAGATTGGCCGATTGTATACCAAAAATAGTAAAGCAAGATCAAGAAAAGACGAACAGTGGATAATGTCTGTAAACTTATTCATCTAATTCATGCAGTTCAAGGAAATAAGAAACCAACAGTGGCTGTTGCTTTAGACACAGAAAAAGCCTTTGACAGAGTAGAGTGGAACTACTTATTTAAAGTGTTACAGAAGTTCAATCTACCAGAAAAATATATTAACCGGATTAAAGCATTATATAATGGACCGTTGGTGAAGGTAGCAGTAAATGGATATGTATCGAACCAATTTAAATTAAGTAGGTCAACTAGACAGGGATGTCCATTATCCCCCTCATTGTTCACCTAAGCAATAGAACCTTTGGCAGAACTGATAAGAATAGAAAATAAAATAAAAGGGAATAAAAATAAAGGAGTATAAAATCAGCTTATTTGCAGATGACATCATAGTGTACCTAACAGAACCAGAAATATCAATAAAAGAATTACATAAGAAATTGAAGGAATATGGAGAAATATTGGGGTACAAGATCAACGCAAAGAAAAGTGAAGTGATGCCAATGAGTAATGCGGATTATACAGAATTTAAAAAAGAATCACCATTTAAATGGCAAGCACAAGCAATCCGATACCTAGAGATCAGGTTAGATAATAAGGCACTTGTACAAACTAAATTATCAGCCACTAATAAAGAAATTGCAGGAAGACTTAGAACATTGGAAAGAAATGCCATTAACGTTGATAGGGAGGGTAAACTGCATTAAAATGAACCTGTTCCCAAGGATACAATACTTATTTCCAACATAACCAATTCCCTTAACAGAAAAATCCTTTAATGAATTAAAGAGAATAACAAGGAAATTCTTGTGGAAAGGGAGGAAACCGAGGGTAGCATTAGATAAATTAACAGAGAGGTATAACCAAGGTGGTTTGCAGTTACCAAATTTTAGAAATTATTATAGAGCCGCACAATTAAGGTATTTATCAGATTTTTACCAGACAAGGGAAAAACCAGACTGGACTAAGATAGAACTAGATAAAATAGGGGAGAAGGTACCAGAAGATATACTTTATAATTGGGATGAAAAGTTGGTGCAATATAAAAGCTCACCAGTATTGCATCATTTACTTAATATATGGAAGAAGATCCACTTAGAAAGGAAAAAAACGAATTACCAAATACCAAAATTATTATTGACGCAAAATCCACTCATCTCTTTTACAATAGATAACCTTTCCTTTAGAGAATGGGAGAGAAAAGGAATTAAAAGAATAGAAAATTGTTTTTGGGGAAATAATTTATTAACATTTGAACAGTTGAAGTACAAATATGGAATAACTCATGGTACAATGTTTGCATATCATCAATTGAAAGCTTATTTAAAGGATAAATTGGGAAACAGATTGAGATTACCAGAAGGAAGCAGCTTTGAATATGTGATTAGAGACACAATGATAATTAAAAGATTTATAACAAACATGTACATTAAGCTGCAAGATAAGGAAAATGATGAAATAAACTATAAACCTAAACAACAGTGGGAAAAGGATTTAAACATAAATATAAAAAATGAAGCATGGGAGAAGTTATGTTCTGGAACTATGAAGGATACAATAAACACAAGATTATGCATGATACAGTATAATTGGTTACACAGGGTATATATCACTCTTCAAAAATTAAAAGAATGGGATTCAATATTATCAGATAGATGTTTTCTCTGTAAGAAGGAAATTGGAACAACAATACATGCAATTTGGGCATGTACGAAAGTGAATACGTTTTGGGAAGAACTAAATTAGATATTAAATAAAATCGCAAAAAATAACATACCAAAAAATCCAGCCATCTTTCTTTTAAGTAACACAAGTAAAGAATTAGGCCTCAAACTGGATAAAGCACAAAAAAGGTTTATTATGATAGCCTTAGCTGTAGCAAAAAAATGTATAATGTCAACTGTGAAAATGGAAGAGAGCCTGAGAGTACAGCAATGGTACATAAAAATGAATAAATGTATTCCATTGGAAAAAGTAACATAATTAAAAAAATAAAATCACAATGTTTGAACAAATTTGGGAACCATACATGGAACATAACAGAGAGAGCTTGCCTCGGACCTCCATCCCCTAAAATGATGATAAGTCAAAACGACTTGATTCAGTGTGTAACAAATAGATGATGCATTTTTCTTGTTTCTTTTCCTTTGTGTGAAGATATTGTTTTATGGTTTTATTGTATTGTATATGTTGCATATTTATGGGTTTTGGAGGGGGGTGGGAAGAGGGGAGGGAGGGAAAGGGGGGGAAAAAGGGAGAAAATGCCACGTGATGAGAAACGTTTGTACATATTTTGGTTGATGTGGTTCAGTGTGAAAATTTTAAAAATTATAATAAAAAATCTTGTACACTATCTCAGATTTTATTAGTACTTTGAGGACTGTTGTTCATGTTGTCAAATGATCCTTCAATATGCAATGAAGGCACAAGTAGATGATGGTTGCTATCAATGATCTGCATGTACTAAATGGGCCAAATGGCCTTTTTCTGTGCTGTAGTGTTCTATGGTGAGCTCATATTTGTCTGGGTTGTTGTGGGTAGCATATTTCCAGAAGGTGCCCAATAATTGTTAAGGAAAAGCATGATTAATGGGCTCAAGTTCACATTTAAACCACAGCCTTTCTATGCTGAATCTTTATAATGAAATTCAAAATCAGTCTAGATATTGTCCTCTGTAATGACCAAACAGAATTCTCCACCTGATATTGTCTTCAAATCTTATGGACTGAGCCAATTATGACCAAGGATATGAATGCTCAAGTCCTTGGTTCTCTTGCTAATTTCTTAACTGTCCAATCCATTCTCAACTGGACAAAGTTTGTTTTAATTGATGGCTGCAGAATATTTTATACTTTGCTCATCTAATAATCTGCCATTTCTGATGAAAAGTTATTAGCCTGTAACACAAAGTCTTCCTTCATGGATGTTTTCCAATCAGCTGAGTATTTCCATTTAATTTTATATTTCCAAAATATCCCTTTTTAATTTTGATTTTTTTTTGCTTTAAATTTTGACTGAACTATATTTGAATTTGAGTACTTTCTGTTTATTAAACAGGGAAGAAAAGTTTTGGACAGAGCAAAAAAATACAAGTGAATTTTACTTTATTGAAAGGTGAGTACACTGCATCAAGACGCCAGATCATTAATGTTGCTGGAGAAATCGTCATTAAAACAGGATGTGTGACTAGAGCTCTTTATTAAAACAGGATGTGTGACTAGAGCACTTTGGCTGTTAAGAGGTATTTTTTAAACAGTCTCAATTAAGGATGCCTATTTTATTTAGTATTTAAGATTTTTGTATCAGTAACAGCTGTCTGAATTTTTTTTTCTTTTGACAATTTCCTGAATCTATAAGATAGTAACATACAAGGATAATGTTCAAAAATTCTAGTTTGCATCAGCTAGGAGATAGATATTTCTAATGATAATCATATGGCATAGGAATGGGCCCTTTGTCCATGTTGTGACAGAGTATATAAATATGTTTTTTGGAGATAAATTGGGAAAGGTTTGTTAGAATAGGTTACATACAAACACAGATCTTATTTGAAATACTGGAGCTCTGCTAATGCTGGACAAATCAGCTCCACAGCTTATGCAAGAGCTTTGGGGAGTGCTCAAGAGACTTCACTAATGGATTGTTTACAAACGGTAACAGATGAAAGAACTTGTTGGAGCTGCAAATTGTCTGGAGATGTTTGAAGGTCATGTGGTTTTGCAAGCAGAGAGAGTCAAACAGACTTTCTCCCAGAGGGAGAGACAAAGATCACTTCTACAGTGTTACAGCCAGTAACAGTAGTTGGGACTGGAACAGGACACGCTGGCAAGCTTATGGAAAGCCCATTTGGAAGACAGCCTGGTCAAGGCCCTTGTAGTTCATGTCTTCTGTTTCACTTGGAATAACAAAAACAAAAAGGAACTCTGTGGTGACCTGAAAGAAAGAGGTTATCATCTGGAGAACCCTGAAGGGGCAAGTTTCATCAGTAAGACATTGAAGTGACTGATGGAAAGTACATCAGTTGTGGATGTCCTGGAACAACAAATCTCTCTCTGAAAACCGACACTAATCTTCCTGAATGGCAACCATTTACCTCTCAAGCACCAAATCCTGGTGAACTTTATAAATGTTAAATTCTGTGCACAGTATAAGAATTGCCTGCAACCAGGGAACTTGGAGGAATGAAAAGTGAGATTGGACTGTGAAGCAAAGAACTTTTCTGAACTTACACACACACACATGCGCTTAGAATTAGAAAGGGGTTGTTAGGTTAGTTAAGTTAAAGTGTGATTCTGTTTTCATGTTTAAAGATAAAAGCAATTTTTGTTTAATTAACCATTTGTCTTGGTGAATATCTATTACTGCTGGGTTTTGCGGTCCTCTGTGCTCGTAACAATGTAAAGTGTGATCCCTAACTTTGCTAATCCTATTTGTCTGCATTAGGTTCCTATTACTTTATGCCTTTCTTATGCAAGTATGTATCCAAATATTGCCTAAACATTGTAATTGTGTTTGCCTCCTCTGGCAGCTCATTCCAAGTAACCACCATGGGTGGGGGGGGGGGGGGGGGGATATACCTCTGATTTTAATTTTATCTTGAACAGTAATGTCCTGTATTACATTCCTCGTATCAACCAATCTTAGTAACACGACCAATAGTATAGCAAGATAACCTGCTTTTGCTCCTGTTGTACTGGCCAACACAGTTTCAGCTTGAGTTGCCAACCATTTTTTCTCTCCCATTGATGCTGCTGGACTCACTGAGTTGTATTTGGTTTCAGTTTCCAATTTCTGCAGTCTCCTGCACACTAAAATATTATATTGATTTCTTTTTAATGTACAGAATCTAACTGGATAACCAGTTTCCCTTGCATGGCCTTGTGACAATTTGGATATTCTGAATGGACACGACTTTCTGTTTAGCCTTGCTGATCTAACTCTGAAAAATAACACGTACTGTGAAACATTGGAGGTTCTGCAGCATTTACCAGGGCTCCAAAAGAATTATACAGAGGATAGGGAATCTAGGAACAAGGTTGTAATGTCACCAAGTGTGTGCCTTTTTTTTACATCTGCAATCAGAATTTTCATTCAATTACATAAAACTTTGGAATTCTTTCATGAGCTAGGATTTCTCAATCGTTGGGCTATGTTTAAAGTCACATGGATAGATTTTTGAATACAAGTGGCTAAGGATTGGATGGGAAAATGATCATGATCTTGGTGAATGGCAGAAAAGGTTTGAAGGGATTTGTGACCTAATTGTGTAACATTCTTGGATGAATCTCATCTTCTTGGAGTATGTATTTGGTATTTGGAGTATGTAAGCACTGCCAAGTCAATTTAAGAGCTTTTAATATTTACACAGTTCTACACAATTTTATTTATCCTGATTGACAGAAGAGGAAAAGAAAGTTATTTTTCTCTCAAAGAAAAGGATCTGAAATTAAGATAGAGCCTTCTGGGTTGTCCCCAAGCTCTTCACCATAAAGTACATTTGAAGTGTAAGGGAAATGCTCGTTGACCTGGCAAACTATGGTGAGAAAAAAAAACACGTACTCCAATAACCATTGTTAGGAAAGCCTAATGTTTTTGCCTCTGGCTCACTTGTTTCCCACACTCCCTTTAAATTCACTTGGGCTGTTCTCCATGCTCATTCTACACAATGAGTTGGGCTATTCATTAGATTCATAGCCAATAGTCTGGAATATCTTACAGTCTGCCTCCACAAAGTCTTGAGGGTACTGTGCTATTGGAATTTTAGTGTTTTTATGGTTTTGGTTAAGGCAGACATATTGATCCAGTGTAAGAAGGATGAAGCTTTATTTAATAGTTTTTCTTTTACAGAAGCTTTCTCCAGTGGATATTACCCACCAATTCAAAAAGATCTGTACTGTAAACTGCTTCTCGTCAGGTTGAAATGTTGGCAACTTAAATGTTCCTAACAACAAATGCAAGCAATATTCAGAGTCCCAGTCTCTCCAAGCACTGTCTGCAGATTGTGCTAAGAAGGTATTTGCTCTTTTGGAACCATATTTTTGTTTAAAACACCTGGATGATGACCTTTGATTGTACTCTAAAGGCATGAAGATGAAGTTTGTTCACAAAAGGAGCTTACGAAGCAGCAATGGACAGACTGCTGGCAGCCACTTGGATTTCAGAATCAAAGCTTCAGATAAAACCGACAGCCATCAATATTACCAAAGAAGAGATTTTCGGTTTGCAATATTCCTCTGCCCTCAGATGGCTTCAACAGAACATGAAGTGGGCAGGGAAGGTTTGGCTCTTCAACGAATAACATCAGACATATTATTTCAGCTTGAAAATAGGGAATATTTTGTTGATGTTAAATTGATAATAACTGTACAATAAACTATTTGACTCTGAAAACTGTTTTATGTGACTAAATGTGGAGCTGTAGCAGAATAATTTGGATATGTAGTGCCAAAACTGCTCCCCTTGAACAAAGCCTACATGCCAAGCATCCTCTTGTAATTAATAGTAATGCAACTTCTCCTTGCAATTGAAAACTAATCACTTATTACGGTTTACTCTAAAAAAGACAATCAAAAGAACAAACCACAGCACAGGCAGAAATGGCAAATACTAGAAATACCAGATTAAACCGGTATACGGATCTTTTTTCGGACTGCAGTTTAATAAAGGGTGCATCCACGCTGTAACAGCTCAGCTTCCAACCATGTCGGTTAAATGTACCTGCATTTCCTTCACTTTTGCAGAACTCGATTTTTCACAAGATGAAAATGAAGACTTGTCTTTTTCCCTATTTGTATTTTTACTAATTTTGCAGAGAATAAATACCACAAACCTTCATGAAGCTTCAAAATCCCTTTGTGGAGCCAAATCCTGCTTGGATTCAGGTTTGTTCTTATTCTTTGAAGTGGGTTTGAGAATCTATTTGCATGTATTTGAGCTGCACTCAAAATAAGAAAAAGACAGATGAAAGAATTGGTAGAACTAAACATATCTGGCGAATTATACACAGTTTTAATTCACACAAATTGGACTACTGCTGTAAAGGTGGGAACCCAGCCCTGGGCATAAACTACTCATCTAAATAAAAAAAATGCAGTTGTCCAGTTTTCACATGTAAAATTCAGGTAGTTCTTTGCCACTGTTCCATCCTAGCAGAAACTGTCCAACAGTTCACTCTGCTTTTTTCCCCATCTATTATTTCCAGTCCCAGGGAATACACAAGTCACCATCCTGTAACACTGAATAGAAATATGAAATGCACAGATGAATCCTGGGCAACTCCATGTGTTTTTCAACCAGTCTTTTACAGGACTGTACCATCTGTTCACTGGACACACTTTGCTCCTTGTATAGCCCTTTGAGCCAAAATCTCTCTGTGCAAACTTGGATAAGATTTTCCTGTTGTGTTTTCAACCTATTGGATTAAAAAAGAAATCCATTATATTTTGGAGTTTAAAAAAAATACATTCAACAGAAACACATGCCCCATATGCTTCTTATGAACATGATGCCCAATTTAAATATTACTCTGATGCCTGTTCTAGGTATTCCCAGCATATTCATGTGTCTATCCAGAAATCTCTTATATGCTATTATTGTATCTGCTTCCACTACTACATGTGACAGCCTGTTCCATTGTGTTAAAAAAAATAATAATTTTTATATACACCAAATAAAACCCTTCTACCACTACCCCATGTTCTATGCGCCAGCAAATTCTGGTTCAGCCTACCATGAGGGACCTTGCCAAATACATTACTAAAGTCCACGTAACATCCACTGCTTTCCCTCATCAACCACCTTTGTCACCTCAAAAAAAAAAATCAAATTGTTAAGACGTGCCTACACTGCACAAAGCTATGATGACTGTCTCTAATGTGACCATGGCTTTCCAAATGTGCAAAAGCCCTATCCCAACGTATCTCTCCCAAATGGCGTGAAGCTCTCTGGTTGATACATTCTTGGATTATCCCCATTTTCATTCTGACAAAAGGATGAAGTATGACTTTGTCACAAATTGTGTAGAAATTTCAGGGAGCTTTGATGCACAGTGATTTGTAAATCTTCAGAATGTGTTGCTATTTTTACTGCTTGTAGTTTTCTTTGAACAAATGTTTCCTCACCTTCAACTTCAAAGACTGGATTTGCACATATCACTCTCATATGTGCCCTAATTTTTCTTCGTCATTTAGGGCTTACCATAAGAAGGATCTTTTTAGTAATGGGATATAGCCAATTGATGTCAATCAATCTCTGGCCCAAAAGGGAAAGAACCTACATTTCTACTACATTGAATGCAACTAAACAATTTTTAAGCATCCCTAATCTGTTCTTTCATCCAGTCCTTTTCCTCTACATTTTCTACAGTTTGATTTGAGGAGACCTCATTTCCAGTGCCATTGTAACTTTATCCCCCTTCAATCTTTAAACCTGTGGGCCAAGGAGATAGACTTCCAGGCTCAGCATTCACTAAGGTCTGCTTTTCAGGTTGGTCTGGTCAATTACACTCATTGTGCCTCATATTGTAGGAATTAGTCCAACTAAAGGGGCTCTGTTCTGATCATATTTAGCCTATTAATTTGTTTTCCTGATGATTTACATGGAAAATATAATTGTCTTCAATAATTTGACTCTTATTTTGCCTTGTTTTAACTGCCTAATTTTGCCTCCAATAAATGATACTAACAAACAAAGTGATTTGAATTCGTAAATCCAGACTCAATCAGTGTGCCATTGTGACACTTGGTTCAGATATCCCAGTCCCATTGGATTGGCTCCAGGTGATGCTCTCTCATCTTCAGTGAGTGACAGGTGAGAATTTTTACTCACTCCTCCTCCTTCCTCAGGTAGGCCCTGGCTGTTTGTGCATGGTTCAGAATAAACCATTGCAAGGTAGTGGGGTCGCAAGTGATGGGCACTTTCAGCTGGCCTGTCTTAAGAAGAATGGGTGCAGAAGAGACTCTGAAACAACAGAAAAATATCTGGTTAACAGGCACTGTTGAAAGAATGGAGGATTATGAATGAAAATTTACAACCTCGTCTTGACTGCCTCTCATAAACTCATTGTGGTTCACAATGAAAGAATTTTTAAGAGGTTATAATAAGAACTGTGACTGCCAAATTGCACAAAGCATGTGCCCACAAACAACAGTGAAACATTGTGTAGTTAATTGGCTCTTGTTATGTTAAATGTCACCAGGATACAGGGAAATCTTAATTTTCAAAAAGATTGGTGGAATCTACATTCTTAAAAATCTCCATCTATCTGTACAGAGATGCAGAGCAGTAATAAGAGGAGTTTATATTTCTCCGCAGTGAGAAGCCACAAGAAAAAGTCTTTTTTTGAATGACTGGATGCAACTGCAGAGGATGCTCTGTCTCGTGGGGGGGGGTGTCATTATTTTAAAAATAAGGGTTATCTAATTAAGATAGAGTTTACACTTTTTTTCCTGTCAGAAGGTTTCTGTGAAACTCTTCTCCAAAGGAGAATGGAAGCACAGTCCCTTTATACTTTTAAGATTAAGCTAGATAAATACTTGATAGGCATGGAGTTGAAAGATTACTCAGGAGAGGCAAGAATGAGGTTACAGTTAGATAGCCATGTAAAGATTGAACAACACTTGTAACATGCTAAGCCAAATTATAATTGCATTTTCTGCCCTGACATTCCATTATTAACAGGACAGAAATAAATTGCACCATTCCACTTACAGAATGTGTTTGAAAAAAACCCGATTAAATGGGAAGAAGAGGTGCATTTGGGAGGCATAGCCTCGTGGGGCGGAAGGGCCTGTTACTGTGCTGTATCGTTAAATTATAAGATTTAAATTGGGAGTGCAGCTGAAGGTGGACATAACTGACAGGTGACCGATGGCCTTTCCCCATACCTAACAAAAGCCATACTATTGCATATCATTGGATTAGACTGAATGTAGAGAAACTCAGAGGACTAACAGCCTGCACCAGTTGGAAAAAAATGTACACAGGAGGAAATTGATAATAAACTGCAAGAAAAACAAGTTATACAGCATGGAAATGTGTCCTCTGACCCACTGAGACTGCACCAAACATTCGAGTACCCAGTCACTCTAATCCTATTTTGTTATCCACATCCTCTCAATTTCCTCCATTTTCTAAGAAATATCTGCACAAAGTAGAGTGCCAATTAATTCCCAACCTGCCCATCTTTGGGATGTAGGATAAAACCAGAACACTGGGAGGAAGTTCACATGGTCATTGAGAGAATATGCGAACTCCATGTAGAAAGGCCTGAGGTCATGATTGAACTTGGGTTGCTGGAACTCTAAAGAAACAGGGCAAGGTCAATGCCTCATGTTTGTATGGTTGATTTATAGCCTGTCAACATAAACCTACCATGGGCTGTTTTGAGATTCAATCAAAACCATGCTTGACATTTCTGCCTCCCAATTTAATTAATGTATCTGAACAGCTCCATATGTAATTCTCAGCAATCCATTGATCAGACCTTTAATTTTGCAATAACTCACTTTACTAGAATCATTTGCAGTCCTTTGAGACTTCGTGGGTGAAACAGAGGTCGGCTCTCAACCAAACTCTGATGAAAGGTCTTTAACATCCTGTAATAATCCTCTAGCATCATCGCAGGCTGTAGATCTTCATTGTAAATTAACTCTATGTCTCCCAGAAGAAAGCTGATCCTCTCTTCCAACAAGCAAAGGTGGCTGTGAAGGTCATGGTAGGTAGGCAACCTCTCCAAAAGCTTCAAGTAATAACAGGTTAAAGGTTTACCGCACTAATATCTTGGTTCATTGCTCACATCTCAAGCACTTTATAGATTCATTTGTTACATTTCTGGCACAGACTCCCACCTCCCAATGAGGAAATCCAAATTTCTCCTACCTAACTTGCATCAAGTCCTGCTCAACCTTCACTCTGGTGTTTTACTAATCTAGATCAAGTCTTAATTCAATGCCTCAATTTTTAAAGAAGTCTTATCCTGTCTTTCAGCTCCTCCATTGGTAAGCCTTCAAAACCTCCATTATATAACCTCCTCAGTCCTAAAACCCTCATCTCTAATCCTCCAATTCTACCTCTTAAACCTAGATTTTAATTATTGCACCACTGCCTCCAGCTGCCAAGTTCCTAATATCTGAATTTTTTTCTAAATCTTTCTCCACTCGCTTAAAACACTCCATGAACTAACTGATCATTTTAAGCCACCTAAAATGTAGCTTGCTATCAAAGATAGAAAATTGATTCATAGAAGCAGGATCTAATTCTAAGGTGGGCAGAGGAATTTAATGTAGAGAAATTTGAGGTGATGCATTTTTGGAAGTCTAATGTGCATAGGACCTACATAGTGAATGGTAGGGATCTGGGGAGTTGATCAGAAGGATCCAGTGGCTTGAAAATTGTGTCAAAGATGATCAAAAAGGCTTTCAGCAATCAAAATACTGAGAACAGAAGTTGAGAGGTCATGCTGCGGCTGTGTAAGACGTTGGTGAAGCCCCATTTGGAGTATTATGTTCAGTTTTGATCATCATGCTACAGGAAAGATGTTGTCAAGCTGGAGAAGGTACAAAGAAGATTTACAAATGCATTGCCAGAACTTGGGGGGGCCGGAGCCACAGGGAAAGTTTGAGCAGGCTTGGGCTTTATTCCTCGGGACCACAGGAGGACAAGGGGTGACTGTCACACTGAGCACCAGCGCATCTCACGGCTGTGTGCTCAGCCCACTACTATTCACGCTACAGACCCACCGTTGCATCACCAGATCCAACTCCAACAGTGTCAAGTTTGAAGATGACACTAACAATAGTTGGCCTCATCAGCCACAACGATGAATCGCACGACACAGAAGAGATGGAAAATCCTATGAAATGGTGCAAGAGTTACAACCTGAATGTGGTCAAGATGAAGGAGATTATCATTGTCTTCAGGACCAGGAACAACCACCCTCCACTACAGATCAACAACTCTGTAGTAGATGGAGTGGAGAGCACCAAGTTCCTTTGAGTTTACTTAACTAGTCACATATCGTGGACCTCAACATTTCCTCATTTGTTAGGAATGTGCAACAGCAACTTCTCTTCTTGAGAAGACGGAAACGGGCAAGACTACCAGCTTCCATGATGTCAACTTTCCATAGGAGCTCTAATGAGAGAGTTCTGGCCGGCTGCATAACAATGTAGCACGGTTGCTGCAGAGAAATGAATTGGAGAACAATCCACAGGACCATAAGAGTGGCAGAGAGGATCATTGGAGTTTAGTGGGGGGGGGGGGGGGGGGGGAGGGGGTTGGGGGGAGGAGTGGAGAGATTTAAATTAGAATCTAAGGGTTAACTCTTACATGGAAGGTGGTGGGTGTATACAATGGGCTGTTGGAGGAGGTAATGGAGTCAAGTACTACTGCAAAATTTAAGAAAATATTGGACGGATACATGTATAAGATAGATTTTAGAGGGATATGGGCCAAATGCAGGCAGGTGGGAGGGACACTTTGGTCAACTTGGGCAAGTTGGGCCCAAGGACCTGTATTCCATGCTGTATGGCTCTATCTATTAATTTATCTGAAGTCCTAATTACATGTGGTGTATAAATGGAAGTTGTTCCCCACACAGCAATGGGATGTATGGTCAGGTAATTTTTATTAACTAGCATTGCTGTGCAGCCTGTGATAAACCTTTCTTGTTACTCTCCATCTATGAAGTGAGCCCTGCTAGGCTAAACAATGATAAATATCAAAGTTAATTCACAATCTATTCTAAAATGATTGTTGCTGTTACTAATTCATTTGACTTACTTTTGCCCAGTGATGATGGACATCTACAGTTCCCAACATAATCTGCCCTGCAGCATTCATTCCAGAGTGTTCTGCAAAAATGATCGTACACCCTGTGCAGAAAACAGTCAAACCCAGAACATAGTGTAAGCAGCTTGATTCAATGATAGGTAATGCAGAAAATATAGCGCAGACATCCACTTTAAACTGGTTCGACCCTATTCAGGGTTATGGGCACTATGTCTCAGGAAGGGAGTCTAGCCTTTTAGGGGATGCAATGCAGTATCATTCTGTGGACTAGACCAATAGGTCAGATCTCACAATCTAGGTGTGTGGACTCTGTGCTTGGAAGCCGAAGGGCGAGGGAATTCGATCAAGATGTTTAATCTGATTTAAGGATTTGGTCTTGAGACAGGTGGTGTCAATAACAAGAGACACAACAACATTCAGGAAACAACAAATCTCCACACCAGTGAAAATCTGGAACTAGCCTCCAGCTCCCGCTGCACATTTTTCAGTTTCTCTGAAATCTGTCGACAGGGAGGTCAATGAAATTTTCAAGTCTGAGAGGGACAAATTCCAGGGATACCTGAGACTGTAGACACTGGAATCTAAGGCAAATACAATCTGCTAGAGGAACACAAAGGAGGGAGAAAAAGAATGGTCAACATTTTGAGTCGGAGGGTAGATAGGCTGTATGAGGACAGATGGGAGTGATGGAGGATGATGGTCATGTGGAGGCTGAGGCAGTTGATTGGCAAGAGGCAAACAAAGGGAGAGATGAAGCAAGATGAAGGGGGTCAGGTCACAGAAGATGTTGTATGGGGCGGAGTTGGAGATGGCTGAAGGAGGTGATAAGTGGAGACTAAAGCCCCTTTTTTATTGGCACCCTGTCCCAGGAATTAATTGGGAATTTATTGGCAAAGGAACATTGTCCGAATTCTGGCCTCAAATGACATCAAACAGCGTCATTTTATGCCAGGGATTAACCATCTCTACCCCTACTCATATCCCCAATGTTTGCTGACGCTGGCATGCTGATGAAGGGACAGCAGAAAATGACCCGTTTCCAGTCAAAGGTAGAAAACTCTGATCCCCTGGGATGAGTTGTGTTTAGTGGAAAAGTAATTTGTGTCCCAATTAAGGGTGGTCTAGTGGAAAAGGCACAAAGGGCTTTCTATCCTGGGACACTGCACAGCCATTTAACTGGGATGCCAGTGGAAAGGGGGCTAAAGGCTTCCAGTGCTGAAATCTGATTTTTCTAACTTAAGGTAACAAGTTCCCTCTCTTCTCCCCTCACTGTTGCCCCTTTCCCACCCAGCTCCCTATCCTTTCTCATCCTTCCCCTCTGGTTCCATGCTCCTCCCTCTCCCCAGATTTCACCAAAGGACCTCCCCCTCCAACTTTTTCAGTCCCATCTAATCCTATCATGTGGAGCAGACTCAATGGACCGATTGGTCTACTTCTGCTCCTATATCTTGTGATCTGTCCTCTGTCTCTCATATAGATTTGATTATATCACCATTATCACCTCTACTTACCAGATTGCTGCACTGATACACTTTGTCTCCACTTACCAATTCCCTCCAGGCATTTCCAACCCCACCTTGTACGATTCATCTTCCTTCACCTGACCCTGCCACCTCTCCCTTTAATGGGCACCTGCCAATCAATGGCCTGCTCCTCCACATCTGTCTGTTATCGTTCACCCCTCCCTGCTTCATCAACCCCTTCCTGGCTCCTGTCCAGCCCCTCCCACCATGTCCTCATTACACTGGCAATCTCCCCACTGTACTTTCAATCTTAATGAAGAGTTCTGACCTGAATCATCGACCATTCCTTTTCTCTCATCTACTTAGTTCCTCTGACAGGTTTTTTTTTTGCTTCAAAATTCCAGGGATAGTTAACTAAATCAAGTGAGTGCCGTTGAAATATAATTAAAAGGACAAAATAAGATTGAGAAGGACTGAGTTTGTCCTTTTGCCACTTAGAACATTTCAGAATTAACAAGGAGCATGTTCAGGACGTGGAGAAGGGAGCGACTAGTTTATGACACAGCTATAAATCAAAGCAAAGCCATTCAGATAGTTTATCTCCAAAGAGGAGGTTGAGCTTGGAAAAAATTAAAGCATCAGGGCAGTCAGATATATAATGAAAAGGGAGCCCTCAGCAGTTTACAGGGAAAGTAAAATATTTTGAAAAAACCAAAAAGACAAACATCAGTACAGTGTTTTTCACTTGCAATTTCCAGAGAAGCCTGATGGCTTCACTGTTAGTGCCAAGATTCATTCGTGCAGGAATCTGCAGTGTGACTGAAACACTTGGGGCTGTGCGCGGTACCGGGGCGGTGCGCGGTACCGGGGCGGTGCGCGGTACCGGGGCGGTGCGCGGTACCGGGGCGGTGCGCGGTACCGGGGCGGTGCGCGGTACCGGGGCGGTGCGCGGTACCGGGGCGGTGCGCGGTACCGGGGCTGTGCGCGGTACCGGGTGAGAGCAGTGGACTGAAGGCATGGATCTCATGGATTGAGAGAAACCAAGACCAGTCACTGGGACAAAAGCAGAAATACACAATGGCTTGGAAATGGTGACAGATTCTCTGCTGCCTGTCAATCAGAAAGCCCCTTGCTAGTGATTAGGATCTGTTTCTGACCAAGTCTGTGAGTGAGTTAAGTGCTACCTCCTTGCACTAATCCCAGGGATCTTTCTTTTGCCATGGCTTGCTGGTTCCACACTTGCCCCAACATAGCTCTTGTATGAACCTCTCCGATCAGTTTCCATCCTTACTGCAGCACAGAGGAGGTCCTTACAACCTAATATTACAGTAGGATCTTGTACATAACGAAGGCTTTCCACACTTCCTGACTGTACCATCCTCTCAGTAACAACCAGATCACACTCCCTTATCAATCATTTCCTCTGCTAATTCCCTTCACTCTCGCCCTCTGGTCACAAGCCTTCCTGCCACTGAAGACAGTTTCCTCATTTATTTTACCAAGATACTATATGATTTTGAACACTTCGATTGCATCTTGCTCTCTTGGCTCCCTTGTCAAAGCCACAGCTGTCATCCCAGGTGAGATGGTCTCCCCTCATCAATCTGCAGCTGACCTTACTGTCCTCCTTCAACTTTTATCCCCTCCTAACCAGCTGGCTGAAAATGCTCTGGTCCCCTTCCATCCCTACAGATCTCAGTCACAGTCAATAAACCTCCTGCCATGCCTGTACTGAGAGCCAGTGAGCACGTTCTCAGCATGAGGACAGACCTCTGGGCTTCAGTGAGTCCATGGATCTATTTTATAATGGCTTTCTTCAACTTCTATTATGAACAATTTCAAGACAAATATCAAAAAATATTGCTGGTTAAAGTTCAAGTTCTCCATAACAGTATTCAAATACCCGAGACTTACAGTGACATTTTCATAGAACACCAGACCCCAGGAGACCATTCATTCAGTCCACGGAGGTTGCGTGAAATATTTCTCCACTTAGTCCCACTCTGCTGATCCTTCCACTGCCCAACATACCTCTTTCACTGGACACAGGGCTCCCCTCAAACAGAGCTAGCAGCATGGTTAACTTGTACTGAAATGAGATCATGGCTGATCTGCAGCTCAGGTGGATAGGGTTGTAAAGAGAGCTTTTGGCATATTGGCCTTCATAAATCAAAGCATTGAGTATAGGAGTTGGGACATTATGTTAAAGTTGTATAAGACATTGGTGAGGCCAAATTTGGAGTATTGTGCGCAGCTTTGGTCACCTAATCACAGGAAAGATATCATTACGATAGAAAGAGTGCAAAGAAGATTTACTGGGATGTTGCCTGGACTTCAGGAACTGAGTTACAGAGAACAGTTAAACAGGCTAGGACTTTATTCCCTGGAGTGTAGAAGAATAAGGGGAGATTTAGGAGGAACTTCTTCACACAGAGAGTGGTGGGAGTGTTGAACGAGCTTCCAGCTGAAGTGGTGAATGCGGGCTCAATTTTAACATTTAAGAAAAATTTGGTCAATTTCAGGTTTGAGTCATCATTTTATTTTCAGGGTTTCTTGATTTCATTCCTGAGATGAGGGTCCTTGCTCACGACAACCCTGCCAGAGGAAATGAATTACCCAGGAGAGTTTGGCTCAGTTTTCAACAATCTTGCTCAAAAAAAAAATCAGAAAACTGGTTCCATCCTATCCTGAGATTTAAACAGTAATATTTCTGCTGATGTGCTGAGGGAGAGCCACTGTCAAATGCACAATCTTTTGGAGGAGTCATTAAATCAGGGCATTTCTGCCTTCACCTATGAACTGAAAGATCCCATCCACAATGCAAACAAAATTCTCCACAGAGTCCTGACCAAAACTGTTTGTGGGAACTTGCTGTCCAGAACATGACTGCTGTGTTTTCTGCACAACAGCGATCACATCACCACATTCATTGGCTTAATAACACCATAGAACTTGCTGAGGGTTTGAAAGGCCCACTGCAAGCAATCTGTCTTTCTTAAACATGTAAGAGGGGACTGGATTGAAACCTACAGTTCCGAAGCCAAAGTTACACCATACATAACTCATTGGAGGATGGTTTAACACATCGCATGCAGGGTAAAGTTAGTGACCAGGTTTTATTTGCAAGCTGTCAATCCATTGAGTGCAGGAGATTATAACTGAAGACGCACCTTTGATATTGTGCAAAATTGTGGAATTCTGCTGGGCAAAGCGGGCCAGGCTGTGCAGGTGGCTGCACCGATGAGCCACTCCCCAGCTCTTCCACCACCTAAACCAAGGGCAAAATCAGGATCAACTTACTGTGGCTGAGCTTCATGTGCTAAAACAATCAGAAGCATTCCCAAAACATGGTGAAACAAGAAAGTCTGCAGATGCCAAATCAAAGAGGTGGCAATGGGTACCAGCTATGCCTGCCTTTTTATTGACTGTGGAGCAATCCATGTTACAAGCCTACATAGGCAAAGCTCCTCAACATTCCACTGCTACATTGATTTCTACATTGGTGCTGCCCTTGTCAACTTTATCTACCTGCGGCCAACTCCGCCCCCCCACCCCCCAAACCTCAACTTCACTTGACGCAACTCTAAAAAAAACTCTCCCCTTTCTCAATCTCTCTGTCTCCACCTCAGCAGCTATATAACTCCCAGTTACCTTGACGAAATATCTTCACACTTTACTCTAAGGATTCTAGTAAAACACAATGCTGAAGAAGCCCAGCAGGTCAAACAGTGTACTTTATATAGCAAAGATACATAACCAAGGTTTTGGGCTTGATCCCTTCATCAAGGTAGGTCATTAACAAGATCCTCAGTAGAATCTTGGAGGTGGTGGGTTCTCCTGGGGCTGCTGCCCTTGTCTCTCTGGCTGATAGAGATCGTGGCACACACAAAGTAGTTGTGTGAACATTAACCCTGATTGGGCCAGATGAATCTATTCAGATACCAGATCAGTCACGACCCTGTTACTGATTTTACTGTAATTAGGTAAAAAGGGGAAGGCCTTTAAAGATGAGCTGAAACCCCTCAATAGCAGCACTAACCTGACAAAGATACTACCAGGCACAGGAGTTAAAACCTACACGCTTGGGTTTAATAAACGAGTAAGGTTTACTGTACACTGCTAAACACAGATTTATACAGCAACTTGCACTTAATAATGGCATGCAAGGCTACTGCCAACATTTTTCCATACCTTGATGAATGGCTCAAGCCCGAAACATTGATTATGTATCTTTACTACATAAAGTACACTGATCGGCTAAGTTTCTCCAGCATTGTGTTTTTATGGCAAAATATGCCATGGCATTTCACAAGAATGTTATCAAGCTAAAATACCCCCAGGGAAGTTGACCATCTGATTGGTGGAGTCACCTAAAAGAGGAAAGAGTGGTGTAGTGAAGGAGTTCTAAAGCTTGGAGTTGTGCTGGAAATCAAGTCTATAGAGGAGGGCAGGATTGGAGATGGGAAGAATTGCAGGGTTGAAGAAGGTTACAGAGAGATGGAGGGACAAGACTCAAGGAGGGATTTGAAAGTAATGATTGGAATTTACAATTTAAAATCAAGACACCAGGAACCACTGTATGCCAATGAGCACAGCAGATGATGGGTGAATGGGAACTGATGCGTTAGTTCACAGGAGCAGAGATTTGGGGTACATTGGAATAATCGAGCCTTGAAGTAACAAGAATACAGATGAGGTTTCAGCCAACAGAGCAGCTGAGGCTTGGCAGGAAGCGGGATCAGAGTATCAGTTTGTGGTTTAGTAGGACAATGAGAGTGCAAACAATCAGGCTCAGCCCCACATTTCAAATTTGTGAAAGGACTAACAGATTGCTTAGGGGGCATGCAATGCTATTACAATGCCAGCAACCTGGGCCTGGCACTTTCTCCTTGAGACTGCGTGTGTTTCCCTGGGTGCTCCAGGTTCTTCCTATGTTCCACTCCTACATTCCAAAGACAGGGGGGTAGTAAGGTTAATTGGATATGGAAGGGCCTATTACCATGCTGTGTCTCTAAATTAAAGTTACAAATTAACAGATTTAAAAACTTCCAAATGACACACATTTTCTCTGTTTCAGCATCCATACCTGATATCAGTTACCTCCAGTTGCTGACATAGTTCTGTTTTTAGGCGTTTAAGGTCCTCTCTTAGTGGCTGACTGACACTCAATCTCTCCAAAGCAACAGATTCATTTTTATTCAACCACAACCTGCAAAAGGAATGGAAGAATCAGTGTTACTGCTCCTTCAAGCCTCTCTGGTCTAAATGTACCAATTGTTGGCATTGGAGAATTTCCTAAATTTCAACATGTTGCCCAAGCATCACCACAGGGATTGAGGAAGGCAATCCCAGCTTCCCTCATTCTGTTACAGAGAGTTATCATGGAATTGCAGAATGCAGCCCTTTATGAGCCACCAAAGTTACCATGCAAGTACGGAGGTGCCGTGGGGTGGGGATTGGGGAGATAGTTGAAGTTTTCTGGGCTCTCTTTCAAAGCAGCAGACAGATCCAGCAATTAGGTAAGAAAGCAGATGCTGGGGTCGAGCATAATACAGGTCAAACTTCTTTAATCCAACAACATTGGGACCCAGTCATTGCTGGACCATGGAAAATGCCAGAAAATAGCTGTCAAAGGTGCAGTAGGTGTCTCGATCAGTCATTTTTTCAGAGCTAAAAGGATCAGTTATATCACAAATCAAATCACAGTTAGCTTAGGTGTTAGCCCAATGCATTTACAATGCCAGCGATCGGGACCACGGTTTGAATCCCACGTTATCTGTAAGGAGTTTGTATCAATGGTGGTACCAGACCACAGAGCGCCAAATTTAAGAGGTTCAACCTGTACAACAAATGTGCTGGAGAAACTCAGCAGGCCATACAGCACAGTACAGGCCCTTCAGCCCTTGATGTTGTGCCAACCCTATATATTACTACAAAAAAATCTAAACCCTCCTCCCCCATAACTCTCTATTTTTCTTTCATCCTTGTACCTGTCTAAGAATCTCTTAAATGCCCTAATGTTTCAGTCTCCACACTACCCCTGGCAAGACATTTCAGGCACCCACAACTCTGTGTAAAAAAACTTACCCTAATGTCTTCCCTAAACTTTCCTCCCTTCATTTTGTACACATGTTCTCTGCAACTCACACTCTGGGAAACATACGCTGGCTGTTCATCTTATCTATGCCTCTCAGAACCTTGTAGAACTCTATTAAGTCTCCTCTCATCCTTCTTTGCTCCGAAGAGAAAAGTCCCAGCTCTGTTAACCTTGCTTCGTAAGACATTTCCCAATCCAAGCAACATCCTGGTAAATCTCCTCTGCAGCCTCTCCATATCTTCCACATATTTTAAGTGTGGTCACACCAGAGATTTGTAGAGTTGAAACATGACCTTTTGATCTCAATCCCCTGACTAATGAAGCCCAGCATCCGACAGGCCTTCTTAACTATCCTATCAGCCTGTGCGACAACCATGAGAGATGTATGGATTTGGGACCCAAAGTCTCTCTGTTCCTCCACACTCTTAAGTATCCAACCAGTAAACCAGGGATTTGTAAACCTAGACAAAGATGGGAATCAGACTTAAATGCGATAATAGATGAGAAGAATTGGGCTGATTTATGTCAAGATTGTATGACTAATGCAATAAATGTAAGATATAGACAGGTACAATATAATTTTTTTACATCAATTATATCTCTCGCCACAAAAATTAAATAAATTGAAATCAGATTTATCAGATCAGTGTTTTAGATGTGGCGAAGAGGTGAGAACTTTTTTACATTCAACATTGTCTTGTGATAAAATAAGACACTTCTGACTGGAATTATGAATTTTTAAAAAACTAATTACAGGAGTCCAATTTCCAAAAAATCCAGAATTATTTTTATTGGGAAAAGACCCAAGTAGAATTTAATTAAATACCAGATAGAATTTGTTAAAATTGCATTAGCAGTGGCCAGAAAATGTATTGCAGTTGCTTGGAAATCTGACTCACACCTAAGTTTGGAACGACGGAATGGGGAAATACTCCCCTTGAGAAAATTACATATAATTTAAAGAAAAAATGATATTTTTACTTTATTAAAAAAAGGATTAAATTTTTAACTTTTTAGATTTCTAAATGTTCTTCTTAGCCTTTTAGACCTGTGTGGAACCCTATTAATGATGAAATAGATATGAATTTTAGACATCGGTTTTATTACTTTCAGCAGTTCATTCTCATTCTTATTCTTTTTCTTTCTTTTTTGCTACCTTCACACTGAATTCTATACATTTCTTTTTTCTTTTATCCTTTCTTGGGACTATGGGGGGAGTGGGAGGAAGGGGATGTTGGGGTATTATCATCATGTATTTGATATTGAATACATTATTACATCTACATTTTGAAATATATTTGAATGCACGTATGGTAAAAAAATTTAAATAAAATATTTTTAAAAGTATCCAACCATTAACCCTGTACTCAGTCTTCAGGTTTGAACTTCCAAAATAGTAATGGGTGATCTTTGTTATGGGCCTGGGCTCTTCAGTTAGATCCAGCACACGACAGCTAGGACCCAACCAAGTTTCATGGGCCTGACAGTTGACTTCTGGTCCTACTTCCTTGTGTTTACAGGCTGAAGGGACATTCTCCATTTCAAATCCCTGGTAAAACCCCTGGTGTCCAGCACCTATGGGGATTCGTAGATGCCGGATAAGTGAATTTGCTGGTTGCTTTAAATTATGCGTAGCGTGATTGGTGAACTAACCACTCAAGGTGCCAATTTTAAACCTTCATAATTTTTAGCTGTTTATTTTCTGCAAGGCTGTTAGTTGTTTGAATTCCAGATAAATGATTTTACTGTATATGTTTTCAGACTCAGCCATCAGTTTTTCAAGAACAGTTAAAACCAATATAAGAGAGAAAAGGCTTCATGCAGCATCTTTTTTTTTAAAATTTTTTTATTTTTCACACCATAAACCACATTGACCATGATACATACATTTTCCTTTTCAAATATATAGTGTCATTTTCTCCCCCTCCCTCCTCCCATCCCACCCTCCCTACCTCCCCCCCCATCCATTTAAAGTACAAAATCTAAGATACATTAAACCAGTCAAACAATGTTGTCATTCAATAAAAATAAACAAGAAATTCCACTGAGTCAATTCTTTTCATTTCCTTCTCCTTTCATTAATTTAGGTGGTGAATGTCCCCGGTATGTTTTCTCTATTGTGTTTCATGTATGGCTCCCATATTTGTTCAAATATTTCAATATTATTTCTTAAACTATATGTTATTTTTTCTAATGGAATACATTTATTCATTTCTATATACCATTGTTGTATTTTCAAATTATCTTCCAATTTCCAGGTTGACATAATACATTTTTTTGCTACGGCTAGAGCTATCTTAACAAATCTTTTTTGTGCACCTTCCAAATCAATTCCAAATTCTTTGTTTTTTATGTTACTTAGGAGGAAGATCTCTGAGTTTTTTGGTATATTGTTTTCTGTAATTTTATTTAATATCTGGTTTAGATCTTCCCAAAATTGTTCTACTTTCTCACATGTCCAGATTGCATGAATTGTTGTTCCCATTTCTTTTTTACAATGAAAACATCTGTCAGATACTGTTGGGTCCCATTTATTTAACTTTTGAGGTGTAATGTATAGCCTGTGTATCCAGTTATATTGTATCATACGTAACCTCGTATTTATTGTATTTCTCATAGTTCCTGAGCATAACTTCTCCCATGTTTCCTTCTTTATCTTTATGTTTAGATCTTGTTCCCATTTTTGTTTAGTTTTCCATTTGTTTCCTCATTCTCCTTTTCTTGTAGTTTAATATACATATTTGTTACAAATTTTTTGATTATCATTGTGTCTGTAGTCACATATTCAAAATTACTTCCCTCTGGTAACCTCAGACTGCTTCCCAATTTGTCCTTCAGGTAGGATTTCAGTTGGTAGTATGCCAACACTGTAACGTGAGTTATATTATATTTATCCTTCATTTGTTCAAAGGATTATAATTTATTTCCCGAAAAGCAATTTTCTATTCTTTTGATCCCTTTTTTCTCCCATTCTCTAAAGGAAAGGTAATCTATTGTAAAAGGGATTAGCTGATTTTGTGTCAGTATTAGTTTTGGTAGTTGGTAATTTGTTTTATTCCTTTCTACATGAATCTTCTTCCAAATATTGAGCAGATGATGTAATACTGAAGAATTCCTACGTTGTACCAATTTTTCATCCCATTTATATAATATATGTTCGGGTATCTTCTCCCCTATTTTACCTAGTTCTAATCTAGTCCAATCTGGCTTTTCCCTTGTTTGATAAAAATCTGATAGGTTTCTTAATTGTGCGACTCTATAATAATTTTTAAAGTTTGGCAGTTGTAAGCCTCCTTGTTTATACAATTCTGTTAATTTATCTAGTGCTATCCTTGGTTTCCCCCCTCCATAAGAATTTCCTTATTATTTTCTTTAACTCCTTGAAGAATTTCTCTGTCAAGTGTATTGGCAATGCCTGAAATAGGTATTGTATCCTTGAGAAAATGTTCATTTTAATACAGTTTATCCTTTCTATTAGTGTTAGTGGTAAGTCTTTCCAATGCTCTAGGTCGTCTTGTAATTTTTTTCATTAGTGGATAATAATTGAGTTTATATAGATGGCCGAGGTTTTTATTTATTTGTATACCTAAGTATTGCATTGCGTGCGTTTGCCATCTGAATGGTGATTCTTTCTTAAATTTTGAGAAATCCACATTATTCATTTGCATTCTTTGGCTTGGCTTCGCGGACGAAGATTTATGGAGGGGGTAAAAAGTCCACGTCAGCTGCAGGCTCGTTTGTGGCTGACAAGTCCGATGCGGGACAGGCAGACACGATTGCAGCGGTTGCAGGCATCACTTTTATTTGCGTTAATCTTGTACCCCGACACTTCTCCATATTCCTTCAATTTCTTATGTAATTCTTTTATTGATATTTCTGGTTCTGTTAAGTATACTATAACGTCATCTGCAAATAAACTGATTTTATATTCCTTGTCTTTTATTTTTATCCCTTTTATATTATTTTCTGTTCTTATCAGTTCTGCCAGTGGTTCTATGGCTAACGCGAACAATAAGGGTGATAGTGGGCATCCCTGCCTTGTAGATCTGCTTAAGTTAAATTGTTTTGATATATATCCATTTACTGTCACTTTCGCCAATGGCCCCTTATATAATGCTTTAATCCAATTAATATATTTCTTTGGTAAGCTGAATTTTTGTAGTACTTTGAATAAATAATTCCATTCTACTCTGTCAAAGGCCTTCTCTGTGTCTAAAGCAACCGCTACTGTTGGAGCTTTATTCCCTTCTACTGCATGAATTAAGTTAATAAATTTACAAATATTGTCTGTTGTTCGTCTTTTTTTAATAAATCCAGTTTGGTCTAGATTTACTATTTTTGGTACATAGTCAGCTCATCTGTTTGCTAATAGTTTAGCTATTATCTTATAATCTGTGTTAAGTAAAGATATTGGTCTATATGACGCTGGTGTGAGTGGATCTTTCCCTGTCTTTGGTATTACTGTAATTATTGCTGTTTTGCATGAATCTGGTAAGCTTTGTGTTTTATCAATCTGGTTGATTACTTCCAGGAGGGGAGGAATTAATAAATCTTTAAATGTTTTATAGAATTCTATTGGGAATCCATCCTCTCCTGGTGTTTTATTATTCGGTAGTTTTTTTATTATCTCTTGTATTTCTACTATTTCAAATGGTTCTGTTAATTTATTTTGTTCCTCTGTTTGTAGTTTCGGTAGTTCAATTTTAGTTAAAAATTCATCTATTTTGTCTTCTTTCCCTTCGTTTTCAGTTTGATATAATTGTTCGTAGAATTCTCTGAAGTTTTCATGAATCTCTGTTGGATTATATGTGATTTGCTTGTCTTTTTTCCTTGATGCCAATACCATTCTCTTAGTTTGTTCTGTCTTAAGCTGCCACGCTAGAATTTTGTGCGTTTTTTTCTCCTAGTTCATAATATTTCTTTTTGTCTTCATTATGTTCTTCTCCACCTTATATGTTTGTAGTGTTTCATATTTTATTTTTTTATCTGCCAATTCTCTTCTTTTAGTTGTGTCTTCCTTCATTGTCAATTCTTTTTCTATATTTGCTATTTCCCTTTCCAACTGCTCTGTTTCCTGATTGTAGTCCTTCTTCATCTTGGTTACATAACTTATTATTTGCCCTCTGATGAACGCTTTCATTGCGTCCCATAGTATAAACTTATCTTTCACTGATTCCGTATTTATTTCAAAGTACATTTTAATTTGTCGTTCAATTAATTCTCTAAAATCCTGCCTTTTAAGTAGCATGGAGTTTAATCTCCATCTATACATTCTTGGAGGGATGTCCTCTAACTCTATTGTCAATATCAAGGGTGAATGGTCCGATAATATTCTAGCTTTATATTCTGTTTTTCCTTACTCTATCTTGCATACGAGCTGATAACAAAAATAGGTCTATTCTTGAGTATGTTTTATGTCTACCCGAATAATATGAATATTCCTTTTCCTTTGGGTGTTGTTTCCTCCATCGATCCAAAAGTTGCATTTCTTCCATCGATTTAATTATAAATTTGGTTACTTTGTTCTTTCTGTTAATTTTTTTCCCAGTTTTGTCCATATTTGAATCCAAATTAAGGTTGAAATCCCCTCCTATTAATATGTTCCTTTGCGTATCTGCTATCTTCAAAAAAATATCTTGCATAAACTTTTGATCTTCTTCTACATTGAGTAGATTCCAAAACTCCAAATATATCTGACATTTTATCATTACATATCTCCCTGCTGGATCTATTATTTCCTCTTTCTATTTTAATTGGTACATTTTTACTGATTAATATAGCTACTCCTCTTGCTTTTGAATTATACGACGCTGGTGTTACATGTCCTACCCAATCTCTCTTTAAATTCTTGTGCTCCAATTCAGTTAAATGTGTTTCTTGCACAAATGCTATATCAATTTTTTCTTTTTTCAGTAAATTTAGCAGTTTCTTCCTTTTGATTTGGTTATGTATTCCGTTAATATTTAAAGTCATATAGTTCAGCGTAGCCGTTTCATACTTTGTTTATCTTCCCTTTCCGTTTCTCCATCATCACCTTTCCTTCTTATCCATTTCTGCTTTCTTGTTTTGAACACTTTATAAGACAACATTTCTAAAACATCAAACATTTTCCTTATTCTCCTATTTAAAACTTCTTTAACCCCATTCTCCCTTCCCCTCCCCCTCCTGAGTTGCCCTTTATCCCTTGTCGGATTTGGATTTGCGAATTCACTCGCAAACGTCAACTGATTTTGCAGTGACCGTAACTCCTCCCCACCCAGCCCCCCCCAGAAAAGATTTCAATTTTCATATGTAACAAAGGTCACTCTTTTAATTCCCTCCTTATTCCCTCTATTCCCTTTCCTTCCCTTATTAATTCTTATCTATACTCTATATATTTTCCTCTAAATACGGATACATTCATGTATACATACATGTATACATATGTGTGTATATATACACACACACACATATACCCATATACACACATACATATAGTTCGTGGTCATTTTTACTCTCATTACGTCTTCATCTCTCTGCTTGTTTTGTAGTTGTTCTGCAAATTTTCGTGCTTCCTCTGGATCCGAGAATAGTCTGTTTTGTTGCCCTGGAATAACTATTTTAAGTACCGCTGGGTACTTTAACATAAATTTATATCCTTTTTTCCATAAGATCGTTTTTGCTGTATTGAACTCCTTCCTCTTCTTCAGGAGTTCAAAACTTATGTCTGGATAGAAAAAAATTTTTTGACCTTTGTATTCCAGTGGCTTTTCGTCTTCTCTTATTTTCTTCATTGCTTTCTCCAATATATTTTCTCTTGTTGTATATCTTAAGAATTTTACTAAAATGGATCTTGGTTTTTGCTGCGGTTGTGGTTTTGGGGCTAATGTTCTATGTGCCCTCTCTATTTCCATTTCTTCCTGTAATTCTGGTCTTCCTAGGACCCTGGGGATCCAATCTTTTATAAATTCTCTCATATTCTTGCCTTCTTCATCTTCCTTAAGGCCCACTATCTTTATATTATTTCTTCTATTATAGTTTTCCATTATATCTATCTTCTGAGCTAACAGCTCATGTGCCTCTTTAACTTTTTTATTAGATTCTTCTAATTTCTCTTTTAAGTCCTCTACTTCCATTTCTACGGTTATTTCTCGTTCTTCCACATTTTCCACTCTTTTTCCTATCTCTGATATGACCATTTCTTTTTATTCATTTTTTCTTCTGCATTCTTAATTCTTCTTTTAATCTCATTAAATTCTTGTAATTGCCATTCTTTCACTGATTCCATATATTCTTTAAAAAAAGATATATCTATTGTCTTGCCTTTCTCTTCTTCCATTTCTTTCTGTTCTTCTTCTTCCTCTGGGTTGATCATCTGTTGTTTCCTTGTTTTCTTTTTACCCTCTTCTTTCTTGTTGTCGTTATTGTCTGTGTTCTGCACCTGTTGCTATGTTGCAGGTGCCTCTCTCAGCTGTGGAGATCGACTCCGCAGCTGTTCCCCCCTCCCGTCAGTGTGTTTTTTTTCATGCGCATCGCACATGCGCGCTTGGGCACTTTTACTCGGCTCTGTGAGCCATTTTTGTAGTCCCGAGCCCGGGACTTCCACTGACCTGAGGGAGCGGGCTTGTCTCTCCGCAGCGGGCCTCCTCGGACAGGTAAGGCCTTCACCTTCTTCTTCCGACGTTCTTTCTTCTTCTCTTCTTCCCGTTGTTTTCGACTTTTCTCTCTTCGCTGCCATTTTCTTCTCACCTTTATTTTTACTTTGTTTTAAATTTTAATCTTGTACCTTTGTGTTTTGTGCGTTTTTTTAAAACTTTTCGGGAGAGGGCTGGAATTCCCTGATCGGCCACTACTCCATCACGTGACTCTTCTTGGCTTCATGCAGCATCTGACAACATTAGAATATCCCCAAGTTCTTTCATGGTCAGTACTGTACAGATGCTGCAGCCAATTTGTACACAGCCCATTCAATAGTTACAGCATCCATGGAAAGTAAAAGGCCATCAACCTTATAGGCCTGAGTCCTTCTTCAGGCCTGGAACAAAAATGACTGTCATTTGCTTTCCATGGACACTGTGTGATCTGCTGAGTTTCTCCAGCATTTTGTGTACTCCCCAATATCTGCAGATTTTCTTATTTACCAGCGCTGTGAATTGCAGGATGAGGAGCATAAAAATACCTTGGAATCTTTTGCTTCCTCTTGAGAGACAGGCAGAGCATCAGTTTTATCCTTGTCCCTCAACACCGGCTCTAAGGTGAGCTACAGTGGGACTTCAATGGAAACATTTGACCCACAAGCAAGGAGCCTGCATACCAATATTGGAACTACACCCCACCAGGCTAATATTCACAAATGTCACACATTACAAAGGGGTGTTCATACCTTAGTGTAGGTTCCAGCTGGTGAGCACAGTCCAGCTCTTCCTCTGGGTCCCTGAATCCCGTAAAGGCGTAATATGTCTTATCCCATCGGATGGGTCGACTGAGTGGAATGTTCCTATTTTGATGAGGCAAGTCCGTAGCATGTTTTGAGTCCTGGACATGGTCAGTGGATAAATTGCAGGATTTCAAGATGTTTACAACTGTACTGAGGAGATCCTGGGTCTGAAGGGTGACACTAACAGCTCGAAACCCTGAAATAAGCCAGTTGTTTTAGGTTAAACAAAATAATTGTTTATCAGTCCCATCACCTATCTAAACCTAAATGCAAAGCGAAATGACAGAATCTTACAGCACAGGAGGTGGCCATTCAGCCCACTGATACTATATTGTTTATTTACACAAACTCTCTCATTGGATCCATTCACCCTGTTCGGAGTTTCTGGATGAGGTCTTAAATCAACCAACTCCTGATTCACAAGTGAGGCACGCAACAGTGAGCACAGGTTTAAAATCTTTGTTCCGTGATGAGGATGGATTGGAACGTTGAGTCTGTTCATCCAGGAGTGGTGAATATTAGGAGAGGATTTGAAATAGATTTTAAAAATTATGAGAGATATAGGTAGGGTAGATTGCAGAAAATGCTTCTTTTCAGATGTATATAAATCTGAAGATATAGGTTTAGGTTATTGGGAAGAGATTTAGAGGATATCTATGGAGGACCTTCCTCACCCAGAGTGTGGTGAGTGCCTGGAATGTGTTTGAAGCAGGGTAGCTGACAACACTCAAGAAGTTTCTGGATGAGAACCTGAATCACTAAGTCATAGAAGAGCAAGTACTGGTTGATGCACTTAATACTGAAGGGTGTCCACTCATCAGTTTAGAAGTTGGGCCAATTGGCCTGTTTCCATGTTATATGACTCTATAATTCTTTGTTTATCGTGGTAAGCAATGAAATTCAGGTCTGAACATTTACAGTGGGCTTCACATACCCAAACAATTATGAAAAAGGCTTAAGGACGAGCAAGTTGCAGTAACCACTCTGTCAGGGTATCCTGCTAAAGACATACCTGAAGTATTTGCACACTGAGTAACACTTGCATTGCCTGCTGTCTCTCTGACATAGAATGTGAGCTGGGTAGCTTGAAGAGCTCTGTGCCCAGGTCGCTGCAGGCATTCCAAATGATAATTTAACTTCTTGAGAGAATTTTCATTCACTTCCTGCATGAGAAACACATTTTCTTACAGTTTGCAGAAACACTATATCTACCTCAAAGGATATTATTGACAGTAGAAACTGTCTCATTAACCTCATTTCGGGTTCTGATAAACCTCTCAACCCTCTCCAAAGCATTTATTTCTCAAGCATTGGCACTTACCCTTTCTGTTGGATGTTGGCCAAAGAAATCTGGGTGTACAGCAAGGTAGAATGGCCTCAGTGCATTCATGGCATCAGTAACCATAAAGGTTCTCACACAGCGGACATGCTGATCGCCTTTTCCACTACAAAGCCTGGTGAAAAAATGGAAATCGTGGTCATTCGTGGATTTTACATTTTTTAAGCAATCTGTTCCTAATTAAACCTGCAGAGCATTTTGAAGAAATATGAAGAGTTTCTACAATCAACCTTGATGTTGAAGTGTAAAAATTGCTGACAAAACTGCTTTTTTTTGTTTTTCAGGATCTGGGCATTGCTGGGCAAACTCAGCATTTATTGCCCATCCCTAACTGTGTTTAAAAAAGTAGAGATGCATTGAACTGCTGCAGTTCTCGGTGGTAACATTCCCAGAGACAAGTGTGCACATTAAGCCACAAAATTAAAAAAAGCAAACAGATCTCCAATACTGGTAATCACAGGGTACGAATCTTCAGAAGTACATTTTCAAAGCATACAAGAGTATACACAGCTTGAGGTAAACTGAATGAAACCCAGGATCAGATCAGTTATAAAAGTTAAATTCAAATCAATAATCTGGAATGCAGTAATGAAGACCATTAAAAAAAACTTTCAGAATCACGATTTATTGTCATGAATAAGTCTTTAAATTCATTGTTTTGTAGCAGCATCAGAATGCAAACATACATATTATAACCATCTTAAGACCTTACCAAAAAAAAAATCAATAACAGTGCACGAAAAGTCAGGCAGTCTCTTTGGTTCATTGATTATTCAGGAATCTGATAGCAGCAGGAAGAAGGTGTCCTTGTGCAGCTGAGTGCTCATCTTTAAGCTCCTGTACCTTTTTCCTGATGATAGCAGAGTGAAGAGGGCATGACCTGGGTGGTGGGGACCTTTGAAGATAGAGGCTGCTTTTTTAAGACACCGCCTCATGTAGATGTCCTTGATGGAGTGAAGTCTGGTGCCTGTGATGTCGCAGACCAAGTTAACAACCCTCTGGAGTTTATTCTTGTCCTGGGAGTTGGCGTCTCCGTACCAGGCAATGATGCAACCAACCAGAACATCCATAGAAGTTTACGAGAGTCTTCAGCAACATACCAAACCTCCTCAGACACCTCACAAGTTGCTGGCGAGCCTTCTTTGTGATTACATCAACGTGGAGGCTCCAGGACAGATCTTCAAAGATGTTGACACCCAGGAATTTGAAGTTCTTGACCCTCTCCACTAATAAGCCATTGATGAGGAATGAGTCATGCTCCCCTGACTTCTTCTTGAAATCCACAATCATCTCCTTGGTTTTGCTGTTGTTGAGTGTAAGGCTGTTATCATTACACCATTCAACAAGATTTGAATGTCATATCAAATCCCCCCCTCATCCTCACCTACCACCCCACCGACCTCTGCATCCAACCAATCATCTGCCAGAATTTCTGGCACTTACTAGAGCAGGGGTCTCAAACTCAATTTACCCAGGGGCCGTTGGAGGTAGAGTCTGGGTGAGGCTGGGCCGCATCAGATTTTCCACAAGAAAAGCTGTTACAAAAACATTCCAATGTTATCAAATGTCTTTATTTTTATTTTTTAAACACAAAATAAGATGAAAAAAATAAATAAATTAACAATTCATAAGAAAAAAAATTCAATCAGGAATAAATAAATAAAATGAAAATAATAATAATGAAAATAATAATAATACAGCAGATATAGAAGACTGAAGAAACCACATATAGTTGCTGACTGGAGAAATGTAATTATTATTATTCAGATTCAAATGTCTGTATTAACAGTTCTTTAACCTTTAACTTTCTGAACATGAATGGAACATTGAACATAAACTGTTATGAACATGTCTTCTTCTCCCTACTTCTTACTGCTAGAGATCTGGCAGCGCTTCCTCTCGCATAGCCGAGCCACATTTGGCTTAAGGGAGGAGGCAGTTGAGACCTTCAGTAGGGCTTGAAGATGCTCGTCAGTAAGTCTGGACCTGTACTTGGACTTATTGAAGTTCAACGTAGAGAAGAGCTTTTTGCACAAGTATGTGCTCCCAAAAAGACACATGGTCCGCTTGAACATTCGGGAAACCTCAGGGAAGCTGGGGGCAATTCTCTCAAAAATTTCCCAAGCTTGTCTGCTTTTCCACTCACCTCCCTGAACTTGGTTTTGAGTTCAGAGTTGCACTGCAGGTCAATGAGCTCCATTTGAAGCACAGGAGGGGCATCTTGCACATCAAAGGAGAAGGGGTCCGCAAAAATTTGAAATGTGGCTCTGTGCATCTTGAAGTCTGCAAATCTGTGATTAAATTCCTCCTGTAGCTTCAAAATGACATCCACATACTTCTCACCACTGAATGGTGTGCCTGAATCCACGAGTGCCTTGCATGCTGGGAAATGGCAAAGGTTTGTCTGAGAAAGCTGGGCTTTCCATAACATAAGTTTCGCAGAGAATGCTCTCACGTTGTCATAGGCAACACTGACAAGTTGCCCCTGGCCTTGTAACTTCTTGTTCAGTACATTAAGCTCATGTGTAATATCAACAAGAAAAGCTAAGTCCATGAGCCATTTGGGATCACTTAGCACGGGAACAGCAACCTCATCTTTCTCCACGAAGGCTTTCACTTCCGCTCTCAACTCAAAAAACCTCTTCAATATGTTTCCTCTGCTGAGCCAACTGTCACATTTGTGGCCCGAAATGTGAAGTTAATAAAACATTAAACACAAGTTTTATCAGGTAAAGTTCTCAGCGGCTTTTTATTCTCCCGTTTCCTTTGTTCTCCTGCTTGTGTTCTTATCTCTCTCTCATACCACGTGACTTCCGGTACATCTCATACATATTCATTATCATGACATCCCTCCTTTAATCAGAAATAAACTTTACCTTCACTTACCAATATCACTCGGAAACATACAAACATCGTAACTAATGGTAATACTATAACTCAACTACATAAAATTTACTTCCTACAGCACTCATACATGCACTTTATGATATAAGATTAAATACTGTCCCAAAGTTCTTATCAAAACTATGGCACAAAGTCTTCGTATCGTTTGGGCGATTTCCGGCTTCGTTTCGGCCTGCCTGCGATATTGTCATCGCTTCTCGGTTTTTCACTCTCGGCGTCGGAAATACTGCTCGCCTCGGCTTCTGGCGCTCTAGTCACTTCATCAGGAGTGCTGGTAACTGCCTCTGGAACTTCATCAGATCTCTCAGTTTCAACATCTCGTATTGGCCTTTCAACCTCTTCACTCGATATATCTCTGGACTGGTGCCTTTTTACACCTGATACATTTCTCTTATACAGGACTCCAGTCGGAGACTTGACTGTCACCATACTGCCACTTCTGGATACAACAGTATAGGGTTGATGGTAATAAGGTGTGTCTAGCTTACCACCAGTTTCATGCCTCACTAGAACATTATCTCCTGGCATGATGTCTGAGTACTTGTCTCCACGTTTCGAATCTGTGTACAGCTTTGCTGCACCTTTCTTTTCAGCATCGTAGTCCCTCATCTCCTGGTCATCTCGGATTTCCTTTATTTCTGGCATTTTTGTGCGGATTTTTCTCCCAAAAAATGCTTCTGCAGGACTTTTTCCAGTGGTTGCATGAGGCGTTGCTCGATAGACAGCCATATAAGATAGCAATGCTTCTCGCCAATTTTGTCCTTCTGCGTGTGCAATCCTCAATTGTTTTTCAATGGATTGATTTTGTCTCTCTACTTCTCCGTTGGCTTGCGGCCATTTCAGAGTTACTTTATGATGGTGGATACCTGTGGTCCTCATGTATTCCGCAAATGTCTCTGAAATGAATTGTGGACTATTGTCAGAGTATAATGTAACAGGTAATCCATATCTTGCGAATATCTCTGCTAATGCTTGTATTGTTTTTTCAGTGGTTGTGGACTTCAACACCACGTACTCATAGTATCTGCTGTAGTAATCTATCACTACCATAATTGATTCACTCGTCGGTAAAGGTCCAAGGAAATCAACAGCTACATTGATCCATGGTCCTGTCGGGAGTTGCATATTCTGGATCGGTTCTGGCGGATTACTCCTACTTGTGATTTGACATCTGTGACAAGTTTTAACAAATTTCTCTGCATCCTTATCACAACCTGGCCACCATACCTTGGTCCTGAGGTTTTGCTTGGTACCAACAATACCTAGGTGTCCTTCATGCGCTAAGGATACGATCTTCGGTCTCAATCTTTGCGGTATCACCAATCTGCAACCTCTTAATACACACTGTCCAATGCAACAAAGTTCATCTCTAATGGGAATGTAAGCCTTGTGAGTACACTTGTCCCATTGTCCACTCTGTATGCATTCTCTTACTTCCATGAGTTCTGGATCACGTTCGGATTCTCTCTCGACTTCCTTCGTAGTCACAGCTTTCGGTGTCGACTGAATAGCTACGAAGCGTACAAAGCTCTCTGTTTCTGTTCCCAATTCTGACTTGGATTGTGGACATCCATCCTTCACCAATCTGGACAGCGGATCTGCAATGTTTGTTTTCCCTGCAATGTGGATTACTTTATATTTGTAGGGTGGTAGTCTGAGTACCCATCTCTCTATTCTGGCACATGGTTTGGATCTAGGTGCATAGATCACCTCCAATGGCTTATGATCTGTGATGAGTTCAAATTCAATGCCGTATAAATATGCATGGAACCTCTCACAGGCCCATACAAGTCTGAGTGCTTCTTTCTCTGTCTGAGAGTATCTTCTTTCCACATCTGATAACGATCTGCTGGCATAGGCAATGATTCTTGGTCCCCCATCATGCATCTGGACAAACACGGCTCCTAAACCAACCGGGCTGGCATCCGCCATGACTTTGGTTGATGCCGCCGGATCGTAATATCCAAGAGTTTTTGCATCTGTCAGGCTTTGCTTCAGCGCTGTGAACGCTTTCTTCTGCTCAGATCCAAAATGAAATGGTACACCTTTCCTGGTAGTTTCCTTAGTGGTTCTGCCACTGTAGCGAAATTAGGAATGAACTTTGCACAAAAATTGACCAATCCCAGGAAACTCCTCACCTCTGTTGCGTTCTGAGGTGCACGTGCCTCTGCAATAGCTTTCACCTTGGCCTCTGCAGGGTTTAGTCCTTCCCGTGTTAGTCTGTGTCCCATGAAGTCCATTTCTGACACACCGAACTGGCACTTGTTTCCATTCACGGTAAGGCCTGCCTCCTGTAGTCTAGATAGTACACGCCTCAACCGTTTGTCATGCTCTTCCTTCATTGGTGCATGGACTATGATGTAGTCAGAAATGTTAGCAACTCCAGGAATGCCTTGAATCACTCGATGGATTTCATACTGGTAGATCTCAGAAGCTGCATTAATTCCAAATGATAGTCTCTTGTAACGATACAATCCACAGTGAGTCACAAATGTTGTTACATCTCGGGAACCTGGATCCAGCTCTAATTGATGATAGCCCCATTTCAGATCAATTTTTGAGAATACCTTGCTGGTAGTTAGTTCTTGAAGTATTTCCTCCACTGTTGGTATAGGGTGTCGTTCTCTAATTATAGCTTCATTGGCCATTCTCATGTCAACACATAGTCTTATGTCACCCTTTGGTTTGGGCACAATCACTACGGGACTGACCCATTGTGTCGAATGTTCCACCGGTTCTATAATGTCTTGTTCAATCAATTCTTTAATTTTGACTTCGACTTTCCCACGAAGTCCAAACGGAGTTCGGCGCATTGGTTGTGCCTTGGGTTTGACCGTTTCATCTACCGCTAGCTTCAATTGTCGACCTTTCAGCTTTCCTACTCCTTGGAAGACTGCAGGGAATTCTTGCTTCATATCCTCGTATGACTGAATTGAATTGACACAAGCTCCAATATTAAGTATTGCCAGGTCTTGCGCTGTGCTTCTACTCAGCAATGGTTCTCCCCTCTCTTCTATGACCATAAACTCTGCTTCGGTGTACTTATCTCCAGCTTCAACAGTTGCAGTAAAACATCCAATGGTCTGCAATGGCTTGGTTGCTGTGTATGGATACAGTTTCTTGGAACACTTCTTTGAGGTACAGATGATCTTTTTCCTTTTCAACTTCTCCCATAAATGTCGATCAATCACATTACTGTCACTGCCTGAGTCTACAATGACCTGCACTGTCACTCCACCAATGATCACTGGGACCTTCTCATGATGTACTTCATTCAACGTAAATTGGTAACAACTCTGTTCCTCCTGGGTATCATCATCGTCACCGTCTACCTGGCGAATGGTATCTTTCTTTCCAGGATACTTTCCTTTCCCCCAGGCTTTGCCTTTGGAAGTTGTACTCTTCCTCTTCTGGTCTGCATTGGACTTGCTTTTGCACTTCTTTGCAAAGTGGTCCTTACCTCCACACTTTCTGCAAACTTTGCCTTTGGCCGGGCAATATGGGTCTTTTCCAAAGTGACCTCGGTTTCCACATCTATAACACTCCACGTCCTGTGTCGACGTATATCTTGGCTGGTTATGGCGATGTGAGAGCCTCTTAATTTGCTGGCTTGAGTTGTCTTTCAGGGTCATGGTATGAAATTGCCCTTCAACAGCCTCTAATGCAGCAGCAATGGTTAAAGCATCAGTGAGTTCCAACTCACTCCCTCTTTCCAGTAGACGTCTTCTGAGTTTATCTGATCTACAGTGCTGTACGACTTGATCCAATAATTGGTTGTCCAAATCAGCTGGCGTGTAATTGCATCCAACAGCTAGCTGACGTAGTCTCGTCACGTACTGAGCAATTGTCTGGCCATCTTCTTGTCTCGTTCTCCGAAACAAATGGCGTTGAAATGTAGCATTCGGTGTCACTACATAGTGTGCATTTAATGCATCTACCGCTTTCCGGTACTCATCCTTTCTTCCAGTATTCAAAAGTGTTTTAAATGTTTCCCTAACTGCAGGTCCAGCAGTGAAAAGAAGTAACGCCCTTCTCTGGGCTTTTTGTTCAACCGTACTGGTATCTAGAAATAGGCCACGACTGTCGGCGTAGGATTCAAATTCTTCCAGCCATGCCTTCCACTTCACACTTACAGTGCTTGCATCACCCGTTGGGTCAAAATGAGCAATTCCACTATTTGTTAGAAAGTCACCATCTGCACCAGCCATGAGGAAATATTCCAGCCCCAAAAGTACTGAGACAAGAGAAAATTCTTATCACCTTGAAGTTGTCTGTAATCCTCTGTAATCTTGTTTAGTCTTTAATTTTCTTCAAGCTTCTTTCATCCTCGTCGCCAATGTCACATTTGTGGCCCGAAATATGAAGTTATTAAAACATTAAACACAAGTTTTATCAGGTAAACTTCTCAGTGGCTTTTTATTCTCCCATTTCCTTTGTTCTCCTGCTTGTGTTCTTATCTCTCTCTCATACCACGTGACTTCAGGTACATCTCATACATATTCATTATCATGACACCAACGTACCTCGGTGAAGTAGAGCACATCCCCATAATCTGACTCCATTTCCTCTAAAAAAGCACAGAAACCTCTGTGCTTTAAGCTCCTGGATCTGATTTGGTTGATGCGTTTCACAACGACAGACATCACATTGTCAAACTTCAGGCATTTGCTGCAAAGAGCCTGCTGATGGATAATGCAGTGCAGAACAATGGCCTCCTCCACACTCTCCTCTTCCAGTTTTTTTTTTAACAAGTGCCACCAGTCCATTTTTCCTCCCTGTCATTGATGGCGCTCCATCGGTTGTTATTCCAACAAACCTCTTCCATGGCAAACCGGCATTCTCAATGGCATCACATAGCTGGTAAAATATCTCCTGAGCGGTGGTCTGGCCATGCATTGGAATGACTGTGAGCAACTCCTCTGTGACTTCAAAATTGTCATCAACACCACGAACATAGATTGCGAGCTGGGCAGTGTCGGTGATGTCTGTGGTCTCATCAAGAGCGAATGAGTATACACTGAAACATTTTGCTTTCTCACACAGTTGATCATAAACATCACTTGACAGGTCAGAAATGCACTCTGCCACGGTGCTGGCAGAAAGGCTGATGTTGCTAAACTGACCTTTCTTTTCTGGACAGACAATACTTGCAACCTGTAATATGCACTTTTTGACAAATTCACCTTCTGTGAATGGTTTTCCTGCTTTAACAATCATCTCACTAACCACGTAGCTAGCTTTGGTTGCTTTCTTAAAGAAATCTTGTTGCCTCACTAGACATGTTTTAAGATTAGCAACCCGGTTGGCTCTCTCATCTCCTTGGTATTTTGCATACTCCTCAGCATGTCTAGCTGTGTAATGACGTTTCAAATTGTATTCTTTGTTCACTGCAACTTTCTCTGTGCAAATAAGACACGTTGGGATACCCCTGTGCTCAACAAAGAAATATTGCACTTCCCACTTTTCCTGAAATTGTCTGTGCTCATCACCAACCTTTCTCTTCACTGCAGGCTTTGAAAAAGACATGTTTGGGGCTGTATAATATATAATTCCACTTGGTGTTACTGTTGGGTTGAAGTTTCAGTGTTTAGCCGATGCGTCTTTTCCGCTTCTTTTTCTCTCCCTCTGAGCAACAACTTCCGGGTTCAGACTGGACGCCGAAGTGCGTGAATCGCGAGCGGCCGCGGAAATTGCGCATGTGCCGCGTGCATATAATGACAAATAGAAAATGCACACAAATATGCTTATATTCGCAATAAGCCCAGCCGATGTCCCGCCCCCGAGAGCAATATACCCCACCGTGATTGGTAGGTTCGTTCAGCTTCGCACACAACACTGAAAAGTGCCAATCATATCAAACTCGCGGGCCGCTCTAACATTAAACTTTCATATTAAGGCGGGGCCACAAACTATCGTCCCGAGGGCCGTAGTTGGCCCGCGGGCCGCAAGCTTGAGACCCCTGAACACCAGACACATTTTTTCCTCTCCTCCCCTCTCGAACTTCCGCAGGGAACACTCCCTCTGCGATTTCCACATGCACTCATCCCACCCCACCCATTGCACCACTGGCACCTTCCCCTGTGCCCGCAGGAGGTTCAACTCTTGCGCCCACACCTCCTCCTTCGCCAAACAGGCCTTCACCTGTACATCCAGAGGATGTACAACACTTCACTTGTACATGCAGAGGACTAATTTAATGCATCCAATGCACCCTTTGTGGCATTCTTTACATCAGAGACTGGTCACAGACTGAGAGAGAGAGGCGACGGGAGAAGAAGGGGGGGGGGGGGAGAGGGGTTTAACAAAAGCCAGAGAAGTTGTCATCTGGTTGGAAGGTGCCCAGTCTGAAGATGAGGTGTTGTTTCTCCAATTTGTGGGTGGTCTCATTCTGTCCATGCACAAGACCATGTCAGCGAGAAAGTGGGATGTGGAAAGGAAATGGGTGCAGGGTTCCTCCCATGGGGGCCACCTCTACATTGGAGAGACTGGATGCAGACTAGGAGATTGCTTTGTTGACCACCCCATTAGCATGGACTTCCCAGAGGCCACCCGTTTCATACTTTATACTTGGAAATAACAGAATTCCTTGACCTCATATTATCACATTTGCTCTTTATCTTAAACCTCCCTCCCACACTTTCTGCAACTAAAAACTCATTTTCTAGCGTCCTCTATTCTGTTGAAGGGCCCTTGACTTGAAAGGCTGTTTCTCGCTGCAGCGCACAGAGGAGGGGGAACCGCCTCGAGAGGAAGCATCCTTCCGACAGATGCGGTGAGACCTGTTGAGTTCGTCCAGCACGATTGTGCATTGCACGACATCACAGCCTGCAGACTATTCTGTGCAACTCTGTGTCGAACTGCACGGACTCCGTCCAACCTGCTGAGCGTTTCCAGTGTGTGACCTTGGTCAGACCTCGCACGAAGGCTCGTTTTCCGCCCTCTGTGAAGCTTTGGAACCGGTGCTGAAGGGGACCCACAGGGTTCAGTCTCTGCGCGAACCATTATCATTGCCAAGTGGGGCGGATCGGCCTGGACCCCCCCACCCTTGGAGAGTGCGAGGGTTGGGATGAGGCTGAGCTCGGGGAGGTGGGGCCAGAGGGTTAACGGGGGGGGGGGGGAGTGGTGGTAAAAATGGGGGTGAAGGGGAGGGGAGAAAGAATGGGGGTGAAGTGGGGGGGGTAAGAATGGGGGTAAATGGGAGAATGGGGGTGAAGGTGGGTAAGAATGGGAGTGAAGGGGGAAAGAATGGGGGTAAAGGGGGGAAAGAATGGGGGTAAAGGGGGGAAAGAATGGGGGTGAAGGGGGGTAAGAATGGGGTGAAGGGGGTAAGAATGGGGGTGAAGGGGGTAAGAATGGGGGTGAAGGGGGTAAGAATGGGGGTGAAGGGGGTAAGAATGGGGGTGAAGGGGGTAAGAATGGGGGTGAAGGGGGTAAGAATGGGGGTGAAGGGGGTAAGAATGGGGGTGAAGGGGGTAAGAATGGGGGTGAAGGGGGTAAGAATGGGGGTGAAGGGGTAAGAATGGGGGTGAAGGGGGTAAGAATGGGGGTGAAGGGGGTAAGAATGGGGGTGAAGGGGGTAAGAATGGGGGTGAAGGGGTAAGAATGGGGGTGAAGGGGGTAAGAATGGGGGTGAAGGGGGTAAGAATGGGGGTGAGGGTAAGAATGGGGGTGAGGGGGGTAAGAATGGGAGTGAAGGGGGAAAGAATGGGGGTGAAGGGGGAAAGAATGGGGGTGAAGGGGGAAAGAATGGGGGTGAAGGGGAAAGAATGGGGGTGAAGGGGGAAAGAATGGGGGTGAGGGGGAGAAAGAATGGGGTGAAGGGGAGAAAGGGTGGCCAGGGCCCACTTTCACCTGCTCAGCGCCCGAACCCGCCGCAGCAGCGGCTCGCCGCGGATCATCAGCTGCGCCGCTCGCCCACACCGTGCGCTTCCGGCCAAGGTCGATTAATCGATCTCAACAAACGGAATCATCGACTTGCCAGGCCTCCAGCAGTCGATCGTCCAATGGATGATCGGCGCGACGGGGAGCATGGCGGACCTTGGGTTGCCACTTCACACCGAGACCCAGGCCTGAGGGCCAGCTGATGATTGGTGAGGCACCCCCACTTCACGCTTATCGTCACAGCGGTGAGACCTCTTCACAGAGAACAATGAACAGCTGGTCCACAGTGAAGAGCAAAGGCAGCATTGTTTTCCTCTTTTAGGTGCCGTGGACACACTCAGCGTCGTCAAGGTGGGAGCAAAAAGCAGACAGGGAGAGAGGGGAAAGGGGAAAGCAACTAAGTTTGGGGGGAGGGGGAGGGAGATAGAAGCTAGAGCGGGGGCCTCCAGTGTATGTTATAAAACAAAGGTCCCTATTAAAGAATCTAGTGGTTTAAAATTGAGAACGAAAGGGGCAAGTCGGTCACCAAATGCCAGGGGAAGCTAAATTCAGAGGAGAGATGAACTCAGAGGGGTTAATCATTGCCAATGCAGCACGCTTTTTATGCATGGCTACAAACTTGGTGGGTGACATAGATGTGCTGACAATAACCACACCAGCAGTGCGAGTATAAGACAGCTTTAATAAACTAATATGTACACAAGGAGGTCTTGTCTCTCTGCAAGACGAACCTGGAAGGCTAGACTGTCGCTCTGGACTGCTTTATATACAAGGTCACCGGATATATCACCACAATAGGTCCTCCGGCTTTCTGCTGACTTCAGGTGGCCAGAATACCCCAATGTAAAGCCCAGCAAATTCTACCTGAATGCAGCTGTCTGGAAGCCACCTGAAAGAGCCTTTGGAGAAAGTCTGGCTGCTGTGGTCTATTCCAAACACGGCAGCATAACAAACAGCATGCTATTGGGATTTTTTTTCCAGAATGGTGGAGTGAGGGTTCTTTTCATTGTCATACAATCACATGGATGAAGAGAAGTCACTTAGCATGCTGACATTCATCATTTCTCAAAACGTTCATTTAATCGAATTAATACGACCCGTCATTGTAATAATACATCCTTTTTAGCTCATTAGATTTGGATATTTCTACTTCCATATGACAGGGTAAACAACCACGTATAAATAAAGCCCATCTTTAAAAGACTAAAAGGAATGGAGGATTATCACTTCCAGATTTTAGATTGTATTATTGGGTGATTAATATATGTAATTTACTTTCACTTAAGTCAGTGAATTGCCCCTCTTGAGAAGAAATGGAAATTAAGTTTTCCAAAAGAAACATCGGTGTTGGCAATTTTTGGATTTTTTAAACCATTTTCCTTTTCTAAATTGACACATAATCTGTTGGTAAGAAATAGCTTGAGAATATGGGCTCAATTTAGAAAATTCTTTGTGATTAATAGTTTTTCGCTGGCTCGTCCTATTACATATAATCATCTTTTTCAGCTGTTTCTGCTGGATGTAGGTTTCGAGGAATGGTGTAGATTAGGTATCCAAAGTTATAAGGATCTTTTTATTTGAGATAATTTTGCCACTTTTAAACAATTATTAGCCAAATTTATTCTTTCAAATCTACATTTTTTACATATTTACAAGTTAGACATTTTGTTCAGTCCAAGCTTTCCGATTTTCCTCACATCTCAAATAATAATATTCTTGATGTATTTTTTAACTTGAGTTTTTTTTTAGTGGTTTAATATCATATATTTATAATGACCTACTGGATTTAAGATCAGCCTCCATGGCTGGGATAGCTCCATGGCTGGGATCAAGAATAATTGGGAACAAGATTTGAACATCACATTCTCAGATGAAGATTGGCTCTCTACTCTCAGCTTGATTAATAATTCTTCCTTTTGTGCAATGCACTACTTATTACAATTTAAGGTGGTTCATGGAACACATGTGCCCAAACTTAAATGACCTCATTTTTATACAGATATTGATCCACTATATGAGAAGTGTCAATTTTTGAAGCTTCACAAATCCATATTGTAATGATACTGATCATGGTTGCAATGCAACTAGCAAAGCCTTCCTGTTTGATTATACTTGGCTGCCACCAGGAGCTGACATTGAGCAAGACACACAGTGTGCAGAGCTGTAATGGAGGCTTGCAGCCTCATAGTGCTGTTTACATCAACTTTAAAGTAAAGAACGGAGCATGGCAAGATGGCGTAGGGAGTAGATGTGAGATTCCACCTCTCCCTAGTTGAATATTTAATACCCGATTTTTTAAAAAACTGTTAAACCATTAAAAGTGCTTTTTTAGATTTTAAAGAGTTCTGACAGTTATAATGAGAGCTATTAAATCCCAAACTTCAAAAAAAAAGCACATTTTAAAAGAGTAGGAAGTGCAGGAGAATTGAGGCCTTCCTTGCTGAAGAATCCCCAGAGATCGATTTTGGAGCATCTGAAGATATTGAAGGTTACCCAGGCGAAGGTAATGTTGACTCCTGTGCCCTCAACACAAGATGGCGCCGCTGCCACCTGTTCATCCAAGGAGAAGCACGCCCACAATCCAGAGCACGTCCCCGGGGACGTGGAGGCCTCTGCAAGCAGGGGCCTGGCATCCAATCGTGGACTCGAGATTAACCTTCGACGTGCCGAGCCCGACGGTGGAAATGTCGGGCCTCAAACGTGGGGCCCAGTCCAGATTGAGTATGATCCGATGACAGTGTCGGCTCTTTCCCGACAGCCCGAACATGACCTGGAGTCAGGAGGCCCGGGCAGCAATGGTGTCCAAGCATATACCGGCATCTATTTCACCAATGGTGGAAGAATGGGATGGAGGACTATTCTGAGGAGGAACTAGTCCTGATACTGCAAGCTGCCAGACTTATTAAAGGTAGGCCTCAAATGCTTCAAAAACTTACAAAAATACCTAGATCTAAATCTCCAACTTTACAGACTTTTAAAACAGTACATGTGGAAGAAGATACTACACTTTCTGTTTCAGAGGAGTTTATGCGACGTATGGATAATATGGCTGTTCAAGTTACTCAAGGTTTTAAAGAAAGTAAGCTTCAATTTACTGAATTGAGAGGTGAAATGGCATCGATTAAGCAAGATGTGGTTAAATGTTTAAGAGAAGTGGATGTGGTCCAGGGAGAATTTAAGGATATTAAACGAGCATTTTGTGATTGTACTGACACTGTAGACCAATATACTGAACGAATAGATTATTTGGAACACTGTTTAACAGATTGGAAGGTTCAGAAGCGTGAGTTTATGCAGTAGATTGACTCGTTAGAATATCAAAGTAGACGTAATAACATTAAAATAGTAGGTTTGCCAGAAGATTTTGAAGGAACGGATCCGGTGAAGTTTTTTCGGAATTGGATATCAGAGGTGCTGGGAAAAGATGGTTTTCCTGAGGGATTGGAATTGGATAGAGCACATAGAGCATTACGAAGAAAACCTTTTCCTGATCAATCCCCACAGGCAGTTCTTATTTGTTGTTTAAGATATCGAGATCGTGAGTTAATTTTGCGACTTGCAATTCAGAAAGCTCGACAGAATCAAAGCCCTATGATGATCCAGGGCTGTAGGGTTCTTTTTTATCCAGATTTGATACGTTGTCGGAAGGAATTCAATCCGGAAAAAGCTGTGCTATGGAAGAAGGGTTATCAGTTTGCTTTGAGATATCCCGGTGTGTTGAAGGTGTTTTACGGTGATTATCAGGCTGAGCTTTTTGATGATGAAGCTGATGCTTCATCTTTTGCTAATTCTTTGCCAAATAATTCTCAGAGTTCTGAGTTACAGAAATCAAAAGCAAATGGTTCTCTGAAACGTAATGGTGCCATGAATGGGAATAGCAAGAAGAATGGTCGGAATCAACATTCGAATCGGAAGGCAGAGGAGGATCCATCTGTTGCTACGGTTGATGTTCAGATGCAACCTGGTGGAGTTGTAATGGAAGATTTAAACCATGCTTTTTACTTTTGCAGCCTTTGCTTCTGCAAGGCTGAGAACCTGCTTGTTTTTTAGAATCAGCAGACATAAGCTAAATTCCACCGAGGGGCCAGAGATGCAGTTATCTGACGAAAGGACATCTGTGTACCAAGAACATTTAATCTTCCTGCTTGTTTTGGTCACAGACTGTCAGAGGCCTAACCTTGATGCAAAATAAACCATTGTATTCAAAGTGATAAGCTGAAAATTACATTATTCGATAGAAGCCTAGGCATGCTAGCTTGCTCGCTTATCTTTCTTCCTGTGCTGGGAATAGGTGCTTGGGTAAGCAGTTTTTGGGTAATATAAGCCATGGTTCCGTTGCTGAAATTTGAGACTCTCCGAGAGGTGGCAACAACTCTCAGCAAGAAGAACTTCTAGAGTCCAGCCAACGTCCCGGTCGGGGGAGGTGGAGAAGCTGCTACCGGTGCCCCGACAATCTACTACAAGTGTGCGGTCGTTGCCTCGCTTCGGCAGTTGGGACCAGTTCAGGCGTTGATAAGTATAGTTGGGAAGGGCTAGCATATTGTAGTTTGAAATCAGCTTTTGAATTTGTAATAAACATTTGTAAAAACTGAACTGCTCTCGATGTGTGTGTGTGTGTCTATTTTCTTTCGGTAGCTCAAACACTGTGTCCAATCTAAAACGAACAAAGTGAGAGGTACAAGTTTACCCAGGACAAGTTGTAGGGGTGGTAGACTAAATCAAGATTGATCTTTAAATGAAATGTTGAGATATATGAATATCAGCTGGGGAGGGTGGATGGCACTATAACTTCTGAAATAATTTGCCACTAGTGATTTAGATCACACCTCATCAATAGAGGGGGGTACCACTTGTGTGGTTTTTTTTTAAAGAGGTATTTAAGAGTTTTTTCTTTACTTTTTTAAATTTTTTTATTGGAGCTTTAGTGTGTTAGTGGGTTGGTTGTTAAGAGTTATTTTTTAAGATAAAATGAGTAAATTAAATTTTGCGACTTTTAATGTTAAAGAGATGAATCATCCAATAAAGAGGAAGTGCGTTTTGGATTATATCAAGAAGATGAAAGTGGATATTGCCTACTTGCAAGAGACACATTTGACGGAAAAAGAACACTTGAAATTAAAGAGAGATTAGGTTGGACATGTATTGGCATCATCTTTTAATTCTAAGACTAGGGGAGAGGTGATTTTGGTACATAAGAGAGTACCTTTTATGCTGGAATCTGTCTTTGAAAGTGTTGGAAGAGTTTTGAAGGTGAATTGTAAATTGTTTTCTGAAACGTGGACTCTATTGAATTTATATGCACCGAATGAAGATGATGTACAATTTGTAACTGAGGCATTTTTACATTTGAGTTAGTCAAATGAAAATATAATGATAGGTGGGGATTTTAATTGTTGCCTGGATCCATTATTGGATAAATCTCCAAAAACTGTTAAGAGAACTAAGATGGCTAAAAAGCTGGTAGAAGTGATGGAGAACTGAATTTGGTGGATATTTGGTGACGTATTCACCCGACCGAGAAGGACCATTCATTTTATTCTTTCTCTAGAATAGATTTAATTTTAGTTTCAGCTCATTTACAGGGAAGGGTGGATTTGGTGGAATACTGTCGGACCATTCATTATTGTTGATTTCATATGAGATTGCTGTAAAGGTCAAGAGAAATTATCGTTAGAGGTTTAATGAAATGTTACTTAGACTACCTGAGTTTGTTTTGTTTTTAAAGGATCAGATTAAACTTTTTTTGGCAACAAATGAGAGATCAGTGCAGAGTAAATTTACATTGTGGGAAGCTTTGAAAGCATATTTGAGAGGTCAGATCATTAGTTACACAGCTAGAGTGAAAAAGCATTATACTGTGGAACTTTCTGAGTTGGAGAAAGAGATTGAAGATTTAAAGTTTCAATAGAATGCAACGGAATTAATAAGATACAGTTAGCTAATCTGAAACTTCGTTATAATACGAAACAAACTTATAATTATGAAAGACTGATTTTGAGATCAAAACAATGGTATTATGAGTTAGGTGTAAGAGCTAACTCATAATACCATTATGACGCTTCCACCAGCTTCCACCAGCGTTGTCTCCGCTCCATCCTCAACATCCATTGGAGCGCTTTCATCCCTAACGTCGAAGTACTCGAGATGGCAGAGGTCGACAGCATCGAGTCCACGCTGCTGAAGATCCAGCTGCGCTGGATGGGTCACGTCTCCAGAATGGAGGACCATCGCCTTCCCAAGATCGTGTTATATGGCGAGCTCTCCACTGGCCACCGTGACAGAGGTGCACCAAAGAAAAGGTACAAGGACTGCCTAAAGAAATCTCTTGGTGCCTGCCACATTGACCACCGTCAGTGGGCTGATAAAGCCTCAAACCGTGCATCTTGGCGCCTCACAGTTTGGCGGGCAGCAACCTCCTTTGAAGAAGACCGCAGAGCCCACCTCACTGACAAAAGACAAAGGAGGAAAAACCCAACACCCAACCCCAACCAACCAATTTTCCCCTGCAACCGCTGCAACCGTGTCTGCCTGTCCCGCATCGGACTTGTCAGCCACAAACGAGCCTGCAGCTGACGTGGACTTTTTACCCCCTCCATAAATCTTCGTCCGCGAAGCCAAGCCAAAGAAAGAAGAAGAGCACATAAAGTATTAGCATGGCAGCTGAAAATGGAACAAACCTCCAGAACAATTAATGCAATACGTGGAAACTTGAGTATTACTTATAAACCACAGGAGATAAATGAGGAGTTTTGTACTGTTTATCAGGATTTATATGCATCTGAAGATAAGGTGGATGTGGAACAGATTGATACTTTTTTGTCTCATTTGAATTTGGCTTCTTTGGAGGAGCAAGATGTAAGATTGCTAGATACTCCATTTACGGATTTTGAATTAAAAGAAGCATTACAAGCAATGCTGATGGGAAAATCATCTGGTGAGGATGGATTTACGGTAGAATTTTATAAGGAATTTCATGATTTGTTGTTTCCAGTGTATATGGATGTTCTGAGGCAGGTCACAGATACTGGGATATTTCCTGAATCATTCTCGAGAGCATTGATAATGGTTATACCAAAGAAGGATAGAGATCCATTGAAAGTCGGTTCTTATAGATCTATATCTTAATGTAGATTGTAGCAAAAGTTTTGGCAAATAGATTGGCTAATTTTTTACCAAAATTAGTGCTTGGAGACCAAACAGGATTTATTAAAAATAGATATTCAGTTGATAATATTACTAAATTAATTACAATAATTAATGCATCTAGACAACAAGTTAATCAACCAATGATACTAGCATTGGACGCTGAGAAAGCTTTTGATCAAGTTGAGTGGAAATTTTTATTTAAAGTGTTGGAGAGATTTAAATTTGGGCCATTTTTTATGGGTTGGATTAAGGCATTATATATGAATCCCTCTTACAGGTGGTGATAAGTGGTCAGGTCTCTCAAGCATTTACTTTGTATAGATGAACCAGACAGGGCTGTCCATTGTCACCAGCCTTATTTGCATTAGTTATAGAACCTTTAGCTCAAGCACTTAGACAAAATATGGCTATTCAAGGTATTGCAATTGGACGAGAGTATAAAATTAATTTATGTGCAGATGATGTATTGATATATTTATCTAAAGATCAGAGTTCATTATGACATTTACAAGAATTATTGGAATAATAATTGGGTCAAAGTAAATTGGAATAAAAGTGAGATACTACCAATATCTGAAGATTATTCGGATTGTAGGCAAATTACTAAATTTAAATGGTCAGAGAAGATTAAATATTTAGGTGTAATTATTGAAAAGACATTTAAGAATTTGTATAGTCTAAATTATTTACCTTTGTTAAATAAGATTAAATCTAATTTAAATCAATGGAAGGATTTGCCATTGACATTAATTGGTCAAGTAAATTGTATTAAAATGAATATATATCCACGTATTTATTCTAATCAATTCAGTGTTTGGTATTGGGGAAATTTTTCAAAGAATTGAATAAGGTGGTACGTTCTTTTTTATGGAAAGGTAAATTATCAAGAGTATCGATGCAAAAGTTGACGTGGTCATATGATTTGGGAGCTCTTCAATTCCCATATTTTCAAAATGATTATCAGGCAGCACAATTGAAGTTTATCAGTAGATTGTTTGATACTGACCAACTGCCAATGTGGGCATATGTTGAGATGAATCAGATACAAGAATGATTAATACATAATTTTATATATAAATGGAATTTACAACATACAAATAACCTGTTTTAACTCATTTATTTAAAATATGGAATCAAGTTATAGGTTCAAAAAAAGTATGTTCAATTAAAACTCCGTTATATCAAAATCATTTGATTCCTTTTTCAATGCATAACCCTTATTTGAAAGAATGGGACGCAAAAGGTTTGGTATTAATTGAAAATTGTTTTGAGGCCGGTTTATTCCTTTCATTTGATAGACTTCGGGAGAAGTTTGGGATATCACAAAATACGTCATTTCCTTATTACCAAATACGTAATTTTTTAATGAATAAGTTTGGTTGAGAATTAATATTACCAATGCATTCGAAGTTTGAAATATTGCTTATGGATAAGGGAAAGAAAGGATTTGTTTCAGAGATGTATTTGTTATTACAATTAAAAATGAAGGTCGGAGTGTTTTGAATACGAGATAAATGGAAGCAGGAGTTAGCTATGTTTATTCCTGAGGAAGTATGGTCTGACCTATGTTTACATAGTGTTACAAAATTAGTTAATGTGCGCTATAGCTTAGTTAATTATAATTTTTTACATCAATTATATTTAACTCCAGAAAAGTTAAAGAGGTATGGTTTTAGGGACTCTGATTTGTGTTTTAGATGTGGAAACCAGATAGGTACTTTTATACACTCTGTGTGGAATTGTCCAAAGGTTAAATCTTCTTGTGAAAAGATTATTAAATTTTTGCAAGATTTATTTCAAACATATTTATATATGGATCCATAGCTGTGTTTATTACGATATACGAACCCATTAACAACACATCTAGATAAATTTTGGATTGCATTTATTCGTTTGAGTCGGTAGCTTGGAAAAATGATGTAGAATTAAGTATATAGAGGTGGTATAATGAAATTCAATCATGTTTATATTTAGAGAAAATTACATATAATTTTGAGAAATAATTATTCCTTTTTTTGAAAATATGTAGACTCCATATTTGAAATGTATGAAGATAGATGTTAAGTAAATAATTCTTTTTTATCATTTTTGTTTGAATTGTCGAAAAGATGTATTGTAATTCAATTCACTTTATCTATATTTTTTAATACTTTTCTTTTTGTATGTTAAGCTCTGGGGAGGACGAGGGATAGTAAGGGGTGGGATAAGGGGTTGGAGGGTGGGGGTAGGGGAATAAGGTTTTTTTTAATATATGTTATGTATTACTTTGCAAAATTAAAATAAAACTTTTTCAAAAAAAGGTAAATAACCTTTTCCTTTATGCATGTGTTCTCTTAAGAACTCCTACATATAAATACAAGATGAAACATGGTGTCACAAGAGGGATGAAGGGAATTAGAAGGAAATACTTTAAAAGGTAAAATCTAAAGTCAGCAACTGATCAGTGAAGAGAAGCTAACACAGAGAAATATGGAAGGATTACATCCAGCAGCGAAACTTCAGCTGACAAATAATATGGTTGAAAATCGGAATAGATTTAAACAGCATTTTGGATTGTATTTATTGACAGTCGGAGCTGACGAGAAAAATGTGAAGTGTCAGTTTTCTTACACGTCATGGGTGATGAAGGCCTGGAGGTGTATAATATCTTCACATTTGCTGCTGAAGGAGATAAAATGAAACTGGAAAAAAATAATGGAACAGTTTGAGGCAAACTGCATTCCTAAACATAACATGACATTTGAGAGGCACAGATTTTTCACATGTGCCCAGAAAATGGAAGAAAGTATTGATTAGTATTTGACTGAATTGAGAAACAGAAGCAAAACGTGTGAATTTGATGGACTGACCAACTCACTGATAAAAGACAAACTTGTGTGTGGTACTCCAGATAATAGACTAAGGGAAACATTGCTAAGAGAAAAAAAAAATCTAGATCTGGAAAAAGCCATAGCACTTTGTAGAGCTGCAGAAACTGTAAAATTGCAAGCAAAAGAGCTGTTCAGTGAAACTAGCTGCAATGTGGGTGTAGTGAGCAAGAACTAACATAAACCATTAACAAAAAGTGTGCCAAAGTGGAAAGAGAGACATGGCCAGCAAACAAAAATGAAAGGGACAATCGAAAGCCATGTCACCAATGCAGTACAGAACACCGACCAAGAAAGTATCCAGCATATGGTAAAACATGTTATATGAGCAACAAAAGCAACCATTATGCCCGTTGCTGTAGGAACCAAGTGCAAGAAAACAAGGTTCATGCAGAAGATGAAAGGGAGATAGAGGAATTATATGTAGATGTGACTGAAAACAAGAAATAAAACAGAGACTGGATGTTGAAATTAAAAGTTAAATTGGATACTGGAGCACAAATTAATGTAATATCAGAGAATGATTTTAATAACATTAGACGGAGACCAAAGATGTATGGAACAAAAGTGAAGGAGAGTGCATGATCAAAGTGAAACACAAATACAAAGAGCACATGCTAACATTCATCGTGATACTAAAGGATGTACAGGCCAAACTAGGTTTAACAGCCTGTGAGAAACTGAACCTGGTAAAAAGAGTCCTCGTTGTGGAGAGTGAAGGAGAGACAGTCTATGATGAACTCATGAAAGAGTACAATGACCTATTTCAGGTCTAGGCTGCCTTCCAGGAGGACACACAATCAGAGTGGATAAACGTGCCACTGATAATACATCCATGCAAAAATTATCAGTTTGTGCTTCAAAAGCAACTAAAAGCAGAGTTGGACAGGATGGAAAGCCTGAACGTGAATCAGAAGATAGATGAGCCAATGGAGTGGGTGAGATCACTCGTTGTAGACAAAAAGAATGGAAAGCTTAGAATTTGCCTGAATCCAAGAGATCTAAACAGAGCAATAAAGAGAGAACACTTTAAGCTTCTGACGCGTGAAGAAATCATGTTACAGTTTGCAAATGGAAAGTTTTTCAGTAAGTTAGATGCATCATCAGGATTTTGGCAGTAAAAATTGGATGAAGCAAGTTCAAGACTGTACACATTCAATGTCCATTTGGCAGATAGAGATTCCTTAGCTCCTGAAGTGTATCACAGTACTATCCATATGGTCTATGAGCACCTGGATGGAGTGTGGGGAACCATAAGAATGGAGCATGATGAGAGACTAAGGAAAGTGCTGGAAGCAACAAGGAAAGCAAACCTGAAGCTGAATAGAGAGAAATGCCAGCTCAGGGTGACAGAACTAACATTTGTAGGATTATTTGGCAGTGAGGGCATCAGACCAGATCCCAGAAAAGTGTCTGCCATTGGCAACATGCCAAGGCCACAATGCAAAAAGGACGTACAGATGATTAATGGAATGGTCAACTATATGGGTAAATTCATATCCAACTTCTCAGAAAAGATGGCTCCATTGAGAAGACTAACAGAAAACGACATTGAATGGGAGTGGAATCATGAGTATGAAAAGTCATGGAGCGAACTAAAGAAACTGCTCTCAGAGGAACCAGATCTGAGGTTTTATAACCCAGTGAGACCTATCAAAATATCATCAGGCGCATCACATTGTGGGCTTGGTGCAGTTCTGCAAATATATGATGACAACCCATTGTGTATGTATCACGCTCAATGACAGACATGGAGACGCGATACGCTCAAATTGAAAAGGAGCTGCTCAGCATCATATAAGCCTGTGAAAGATTTTATCAGTTTGTGTCAGGACAAGCAATCAGTGTAGAGACTGACCATAAGCCCTTGATTGCATTGTTCCAAAAGCTATTAAATGAACATCCACTGAGAATACAAAGAATGATGCAACGCTATACCCTGAATGTGGTGTACACTCTGGGTAAGTTAATGTACACAAAAGACACGTTGTCTAGAGCTGTTGACATGAGAGACCCAGCAAACACCAAAATGGATGAAGACGTGAATGCCTTCGTGGACTGAAGTGCACTGCCATATCAAATGCAAAAATGGAGCTCATAAAGTCAGAGACAAACAAAGATGAAACACAGACAACTGAGAAAAAACATCTTGGATGTATGGCCCAACATGAAGCAGGACTGCTCACCTGACATTGCAGAGAACTGGAACTGCAGGGCGAAACCATCAGTGGTTGAAGACATCATCTATAAAGGAAGTAAATCCTTATCCCAAAGAGTCTGAGAAAAGAGATGCTAAAAAGGATCCATGGAGAACATCTCGGAATTGAAAAGTGTAAGAAAAGAGCACAAGAGGTGATGTACTTGCCAAGAATCAACAATGATATAACAAATGAAGTGTCAAACTACAATATATGCCAGAAATATCAAGCAAGCAATCCTGCAGAATCATTAAAGCCACACCCAGCACTATACAGACCTTACCAGACGGTAGGAGCTGACCTATTCGTATGTTAAGGAGAGGACTGTCCTGTAATCACAGACTATTACATCCTGTATCCAGAGGTGTGTAAACTGAACACCATTACTGCAGATGCTGTAATTACAGGTATGAAAGCCATATTCTCCAGACAGTGGACCCCAGTTTTGCAATTTAAAGTTCCAATAGCTAGCCAAAGAGTGGGACTTCGTTCACACCACGTCAAGTCCTCATTTTCTACAGTCCAATGGTTAGTGAAAAAATCAGTACAGTGAAAAGACTGATGAACAAGGCAAAAAGACAGTGGAACAGACTTTTACCAGAGCATGCTAGTATACTGAACGCCACTTGAGTGTGGTTTGTCACCAACGCAACTCCTTAAGGGATGTAGGCCAAGATCAAACTTATCCATTCAGAAGAACCTCCTAAAAACAAGAGGGGGAGATGGTGAGGAAATTCAAAGAAAAACAGAAAGAAAAGCAAAAGTATTACTTTGGGAGAGGAACAAAAAACCTACCAAAACTCTATACTTGTGACCAAGTAAGGCTAAAATACAAAACAAACTTGACTCCTGCAACCACGTCTCACTAATCGCCATATCATACTGACAAGTGTCTATCCACACCTTCAGCTTATCTACCTTCTTAGCATTAAAAACCACTTTCAGATAGCCAGAATACCCCGATGTAAAGCCGCCTAAAATACCCAAATGCATCTGTTGGGAGGCCACCTGAAAGTGGAGAACCCTGACCCAAGGAGTACTTACCCAACCCTCCTCGGATAGGTGTATTCTCTGCTTCTGAGCGCTCCCCCTAGGTACCTGAAAGCGGGTGGGACTACAGCCACAGTCGACAGGAGCCGGCGTTTGCTCCACAGCACCTTTCCCTGCTGCGGACCTTTCAGGTGCCAGAACAGAGTCTTCAGTGCTACCACCTGAATGTCGCTTCGCACACCCCGCAGCTGGCTCTGGAGCTGCATTCTCCCAGCTATTCCACCTGAAAGCGGGCTAAAGTAAATGCATTTCAGATTTCCTACATCTTACTTTCTGCATGTCCCCATCTTTACTGAAACTATTATTTATTACAATCATTCCCCCTCCATCAATGCACCGATCCTTTTCCTTCATGATCAACTGTCTTTCCACCCCCAAACTTTGTCTACAAGCCTTTTTGGGCTACAGAGGCTAACCTTGTGCTAGAGGTATAGCCACTGATGTCTTCCCCAGCCTGACTGTCCCCCCTGAGCGAGGTCATCGAACTGCAACTCAGCATACCTAGTGCAGACGTGAATGTCCGGGAGGCTAGAAGACTCCAGCACCTCTCACATCTGACATTGAGAACAGCAAACTGTTCACACACACATTCCTTCTCTCTCCCCCTCACCTTAACAAAGAGAAAAAAAATGTGACAAATATACAGTCTTACCTTAATCCAGATACGCTCGTCCGAAGCCTCTGTTTGCTGAAACCTCTCGAGCCAAAGACAAGATGGTCTTCCTCCAATTTACAGGTAGCTTCAGATTGGAAGCACACATACATGGATAGGCATGTTGGTGTGGAAATAAGAGTGTGGATTTAAAATGCTTGGCATCAGCTTGAATGTGCTGTAGAGTGAATTTCTTTTCTAACATTTCATAACAGTAAATAAACATAATAACCCAAAAGGACAATTTGGAACTTTACTGGTCAAAAGTTACTAGATTTACTAAATACAACAGTCTACAACTGTATTAAATACACATATACTGTACTGAATAACCACTGGTGTTTTAATTTCCTCACAAACATTTATTCAAACTACTGCTCACAAGAACAGATGAGAGAAAGATTTTATTCTAAAACAAAAGTCCTGCCCTTGCCTGTTTTAAATATTACCTCAGATTTTGTTTTCAAGTCATAGAAATCATAAATGAAAATTATAAATAATTTGCAGTTTTTTTCCAGTGACATTTGCCTATTGTATACACAAAATAAAATGGAATAAAACATCACTATAGTGTAGGTGGGAATACATGTTGCATACAATTTATAAATATGACAAAAGAATATTTGTAATAATTAAGATGTAGACTTTGGACTCCAAAACATTATTTTAAATAATATTTTTATAGACACAAGGTCCATTTGTAATAACATTACCACACATCTGTACTGTAAAAATATCAGTACATGCTGACTTGGTCATTGTCCATACTATTTGTTCTTACTGAGCTACTTCAAAAGTACTTTGGGGTGTCCCGAGCAGGTGAAAGGTACTGCACGGCCAGTCCCTTTTGTAACAGTTCACGATGTTGACAATGCACAAAAGAATCTAAATCCACTATCTAGCACATTATCCATCATAAATAACAGCATTTACTGAATACAGTAGACTACAACTTTATTATTAAATACATGCATACACTCAAATCCTTCATACAGATTGCATATTTTAACAAATGTGTATAAACAACTGTAAAAATTGACCGACTGAAATCCACTGTTTAACATTTGTATGAAGAGGGTACAATGCATCTTGTTACAGCAACTTTAGCACATATCCTGCAGGTTTTGTCTAACAACTTCTCTACAGGAAAATTTAAAGGCAGCTTTTAGATTTTGAACAGTATTGTAAGCAAAGACACAAATTCTTGGTTGAAAGTGGAAACTGAACAGCTGCAAAGTTGATTGATAGCAAGAACTGGTTGAGTAACAAATCGAGGTCTTGCATGTGAAATAGAAGTGCTCCTGTAACCTTTTTCCTCCCCTCCCCTTCTGGAGCTTTCTCCTTTCTATTGATTTGGCACTCACTTTTTCTCTTAACCAAACCAGTGTCCACATTCATATCCAAGATGCGTATTACCCAATTCTATTTTGTATCTCCCACATGAGGGAATCCATAATTGTAAAATATGGATTGCATGGAGAAAAATGATCAACAATTCTAGGGTCAATTAAAGATGGGGAATAATCACTCGCCTTGTCAGAGACACCCAGCCATAAATCAAGCTCTAGATGAGGGTGTAAGAAGAAATGCAGAAGCTGAAAAATATCTCCACCACAAGTGGTCACGAGTCTGGGGGAGAAACTACCCTTTGGTTGTGGTGGTAAAGGGTGAAAAGCTGGGACTTTCCACTGTCTGCTTCAAGCCATTCGATTCCAATGACAATAGAAATGCTCAAGGTCAGTAGAAGATGCTTCCAACTCCCTTTCATCGCTGGAGACATATTCCTACTTTCTTCAATGTATTGTTCTCTTAAACGACAAGCTACCACGAGGACAGGCAGTGATGGAAGAGACAATGAGGGGCCAAATTATGAGCTTGGCAACAGCAGAGGTTTAAGCCTGCAGAGGGGTGGTGGAAACGCCGAGGGGATTTGGGCAGGAATGTACCTATCAGCAACACTCATATCACCAGCCTACAATTATGTAGACCAAATAAATAAATAAATGTAAATTCAGTAATGACAACTTATAGGTTTAACATACAACCAATTTTATCACAGTCTTACGATTGACAAGATTTTATGTTCAAACACTGCAATAAGAAGCACGATTCCAAATCCCAGGAGCATTCCTGCATTCTGCAACAGGAAGGAAGCACCGTGGCTGTAGTCCTGGTCACCAGCATCACTATGAAGCATTTCAGGAACCTGTAGGATAAAATGAGATGATTGTGAGTGTTTTATAGAAATGTGACATGAGAGTGCAAAGCAGTGCAAGGTGCTTTCCTTCTGCAGTGCTTGATGAAACATTGATCATCTTCCCAGATAAAAGTCAACTGATAACTTCAAAGGAGGAGCAAACACCAACCCCTGGTGCCTTCATGTCCAAGAATACTGAAAGAAGTCAGTGAGAAACTAGCACACATCCTGATCACAATCTTTCAAATGTGCTTGGGTAGAAGCATCGTCCTAAAGGCTGAAAAGTAAATGGGACTAATCAGACATCAGCAGTGGAATTTGACTGGAAATTAAGAATTTGTGGAGGTTTCTAAAGGGCACATCATAGAAAAATGAAAGTCTATTGATAAATGAAATGCAGTGTATGATATCTATTGGATGTTTGATGAGGTACTGCAAAGGAAAATGATGTTCAGACATAGATCACTGGGTAACAATTTAGTCTCGAGTCAGTGTTGATTCAAATTTGTAACATGTACCGAGATTCAGTGATAGAGGTTTTGTGAGCAGTCCTGTTAGACATCTCAGAGTACAATTAAAATAATGTACAAAAGCGCAGAGCAAAGGCAACATTATTTTCCTATCTGAAGTGCCATATACAAACTCAGCAGGTCGTGCAGCATCCATAGAAAGTAAAGGGTAACCAACCTTTTGGACCAGGGCCCTCCATCAAGATATGAGCAAAAAACAGACAGGCAGAGAAAGGGGGAAGAGCACAGGATAACAATCAAGGTGGGAGAGGATTTGGGCAACACGGTTAGCACGACAATGTTACAATGCCAGTGACCAGGGTTTGAATCCGGTGACACCTGTAAGGAGTTTGTATGTTCTCCCTGTGTCTGAGTGGGTTTCCTTCCACCATTCAAAAACATATTGGGGTTGTAGGTCAATTTGGTGGAATTGGGTTTGTTGGCTGAAAGGACCTGTAACTGAGCTGTACGCCTAAATTTAAAGTTTTCCTGCAGTCCACGACCACAAGTATCTATCCTGACAGTCCAATTCAGTACCAATGGAGGACTGCCCCATTAAAGACACCATCTTTTAGGTGAACCATTAAATCAAAGTCCAGATCCTATCAAAGGTTTTTGGGATTGCCTCCAATGCACACATATTCCTCCGTGATTTAGAAGCCTGAACTAAATTGAACATTCCATGTATTCTATGTGTGGTATGGTTACTGCAGAGAAATGGATCGGAGGTCAATCCACAGAGTGGAGTGAAGAGTGGCAGAGAGGATCACTGGAGTCTCCCATCCTGACTAAACATTATCCGAAGAGAGCGTGCAAAATCGTGAGGATGCCTACCACCCTGCACACAGCATCTTTCAGTTGCTCCTGTTGGGGAAGAGATACAGGAGTATCAGAGCCAGCACCACCAAGCAGCTTCTTCCCACGGGCAGAATGACCAAAGGAACTGCTCACACTAACCATCTGAGACTCGCGTATTCACGAAACAATATTTATTTATTTTGATAGATGGACTACTTGTCCTGCATATGTACTGTTTGTCTGTATGTGTGATACGTCTCCATATTTTGCACCGACGACCAGAGAACATTGTTTTGTGTCGGGGATACGTCTCCATATTTTGCACCGACGACCAGAGAACATTGTTTTGTCGGGTTGTATTTGTACAATCAGATGACAATAAACTTCGTAGCAAGGCTTCCCTGCACCGTCCCCTTTGCCATAATGTCAACAGACCCTATCATTTGCCTTCTTATTCGCTGTACTTGCATACCAAATTTGTGTGCAAGAATCTCAGGGTCTATGTGATGTACGTTCCCTGATAATAAATTTTGACTTTGTTCCATGTATTAGGATCCTCTGACCCCTCTGCACTATTCTGAAATCTCTCTGTTCAGGAAATATTGCGGCAATGAAAGTAGACAACTTCAGATTTCAAAAATATATCCCACTCATTTAAATCGCCTGTCCATTGCTACACATATGAGCAAAGAACAGATCTGTTATAAGCCATTGCACTGGTGTTTTATTGGAGGGTAACATCCACAAAAGCATCCTGGAATGTAAAATCACAGAGCTCGTTTTAAATTTGAGTTAAACAAGAAAGTCTGCAGGATGCTGGGGTCGAGAGCAATACACAAACATGCTGGAGTTCATTATAAAATGAAAGTACATACCATGTCAACCAGGGCCAGGTACAAGAACAAACCCGCAGTAATTGCAAAGATCCAGGTGGAGACATTTTCAGCATAATGGCCAATGGCTGTGCCTGTTATCATGCCCAAGTATCCCAAAAGAGCAGAGAGGACATTATACAGAATTGCTTGTTTGATGGTCATTCCAGCCTTCAACAGCACCGCAAAATCACCTGCAAACATAGAACATTCAAGACATTTTGAAAGTTACATTTCAAATCTATGTGCTTTCTTGGTCTTGTGTTTACCTCACCCTCAATGTGCTTCATATTGTATTTCAACAGCTGATTTGGATTTCAAAACGTCAACATACGCAAAGATATAAGAGTGGTAGAAAGAGGGGATCAGGTGGATATTTACCTGGATTTCCAGTTATTTGATAAGGTGCCACATAAAAATCATACAGAAGATAAAGATGCATGGAATTAGGGGTGATGTATTAGCATGGATAGAGGATTGGTTAACCAGCAGAGAGTTGGGGTACAGGGGTGTTTTTCTGGTTGGCAGTTGGTAGTGAGCGGAGTGCCACACGGGCTGGGCCCACAACTGTTCACGATATAAAGCGAGCTGGAAGAGGGGTCAGAGTGTCGTGTATCTAAGTTTGCAGATGAGTGGAAAAGCAAATTGTGCAGAGAATACAGAGAGTCTGCATAGAGATATACTGTATACACTCGCGTAATAGTTAACCCCTTTCCCCTTTTTGGCCCCCAAATCATGCGTGTTTCATATGACCCATGTAAAAGTCGACTGCCCTATTTTTGGCTCTGACCACCTGCCCATCTGAACTCCTGATGCCCCAGCAGCAAACCCTCACTTCGGCTGCCCAGCCATCCAAGATCCTGACGCCTTGGCCATGGATCTTCATCCTGGCCTCCCACACATCCAAGCTTCCAATGCCCCATCCGTGAACCCTTGCCTCAGCTGCCCACCCATCGGAGATCCCAAAGTCCCGAATGCCTGCCCAATGAAGATCCTGATAGGAACTGCAGATCCTCGCCCTACTTGCCCTCCAGAGCACCCAATGCCCCACTGTGGACTCTCACTCTGGCCACCTGCCCATACAAGCTCCCGATAACCCAGCCAGACTTTCCCCTATGCCCCAACTGCAGATCCTTTCCTTGGCTGCTGGCCCATCTGAGATCCAAACCCCGACTGCAGATCTTCAACTCAGCTGCCTGCTCATTTCTTGTTTCCGATGCCCCAAACGCAGACTTATCACCTAATTCTGGCCATTCGAGCTCCCAACACCTTGAATGTTGCAGGTACCTAGCACAGTCAAACGTTTGACCCGTGTAAAAGTCGACCCATCTAAATTTGACCCGAAAAATTGGTTCAAAAAAATAATTGACTATTACACTAATATATACGGTAGATAAGTTAAGTAAAAGGGCGAGGGTCTGCATATAGAGTATAAAGTAGGCAAATGTGAGGTTATCCACATTGGAAAGAAAACTGGAAGATCAGCATATTATTTAAATAGCAAGCAATTTGTGCAGAAGCACTTGGGAGCAAAAGGTTGGTTTGCAGGTGCAGCAGGCTATCAAGAAAGCAAATAAAATGTTGGCCTTCTTTGCTAGAGGGATTGAATTTAAGAGCAGGGAGATTATGCTGCAATTGTACAAGGTACTGGGAGTACTGCGTGCAGTACTGGTCTCCTTACTTGAAGAAGGATGTTCTGGCCATGGAAGCGGTGCAGAGGAGGTTCATAAGGTTGATTCCAGGATGAAGGGGTTAGCCTATAGGACAGATCAAGTCATCTGGGTCTGTACTCTCTGGACTGTATAAATTTAGCACTTTACTCCCAATTCAGTCTTTTAGACTGTTACACTGAAGTCACACCTGCCCTAACAGGTGGCACTAAAGATTCCATCAAGTAGAGCAGAGGGATCCAGGATTACAGGTACAAGGTACTTCTTTGGCTTGGCTTCGCGGACGAAGATTTATGGAGGGGGTAAAAAGTCCACGTCAGCTGCAGGCTCGTTTGTGGCTGACAAGTCCGATGCGGGACAGGCAGACACGGTTGCAGCGGTTGCAGGGGAAAATTGGTTGGTTGGGGTTGGGTGTTGGGTTTTTCCTCCTTTGCCTTTTGTCAGTGAGGTGGGCTCTGCGGTCTTCTTCAAAGGAGGTTGCTGCCCGCCAAACTGTGAGGCGCCAAGATGCACGGTTTGAGGCGTTATCAGCCCACTGGCGGTGGTCAATGTGGCAGGCACCAAGAGATTTCTTTAGGCAGTCCTTGTACCTTTTCTTTGGTGCACCTCTGTCACGGTGGCCAGTGGAGAGCTCGCCATATAACACGATCTTGGGAAGGCGATGGTCCTCCATTCTGGAGACGTGACCCATCCAGCGCAGCTGGATCTTCAGCAGCGTGGACTCGATGCTGTCGACCTCTGCCATCTCGAGTACTTCGACGTTAGGGATGAAAGCGCTCCAATGGATGTTGAGGATGGAGCGGAGACAACGCTGGTGGAAGCGTTCTAGGAGCCGTAGGTGGTGCCGGTAGAGGACCCATGATTCGGAGCCGAACAGGAGTGTGGGTATGACAAAGGCTCTGTATACGCTGATCTTTGTGAGGTTTTTCAGTTGGTTGTTTTTCCAGACTCTTTTGTGTAGTCTTCCAAAGGCGCTATTTGCCTTGGCGAGTCTGTTGTCTATCTCATTGTTGATCCTTGCATCTGATGAAATGGCGCAGCCGAGATAGGTAAACTGGTTGACCGTTTTGAGTTTTGTGTGCCCGATGGAGATGTGGGGGGGCTGGTAGTCATGGTGGGGAGCTGGCTGATGGAGGACCTCAGTTTTCTTCAGGCTGACTTCCAGGCCAAACATTTTGGCAGTTTCCGCAAAGCAGGACGTCAAGCGCTTACAATGGTGAAAAAACACAAAACTGCTGGAGGAACTCAGTTACCACCTATGGATGCAGCAAGACCTGCTGAGTTCCTCCAGCAGTTTTGTGTTTCACCATCTTCAATGGTGTCACAGGTAGATAGGGTGGTCAAAAAGGCTTTCAGCACATTAGCCTTCAGCGTATTGAGTATAGAAGTCAGGAGGCTATGATGTAGTTTTACAAGAAATTGGTGAGACTCCATTTAGTGTATTGCATTGAATTTTGGCCACTGTGCTGCAGGAAAGATGTTGTCAAGCTGGAGAGGGTGCAGAGATTTACGAGGATGTTGCCAGGACTCAGGAGCCTGAACTACAGGAAGAGGTTGAGCAGGTTATGGCCTTATTCCTTGGATTGCAGGACGATGAAGGGTAATCCCAGAGGTGTACAAAATTATAAGGAATAAATCAAGTGACACAAAGTGTATGGTTGTATGGAACACGCTTTCAGGATAAGGTTGCAGAGGCAAGTACTATTGCAATGTTCAAGAACTAAATTGGAAGAATACATGGAGAAGATGGGTTTAGAGGAATATGTGCCAAATGCAGTCAGGTGGGACTAGTGTGGTGGGATATTCTGGTTGGCATGTACAAGTGAGGGTGAAGGGCCTGTTTCCACACTGTGACTCTATGATTAGTTTGACAAGGAACAGGGAGTTGTCACAGCTTCCTGGAATAATATTTATTCCAACCTCACTTAAACAGATGTGTTTGTGGAGCTTGTTGAGCATGGATTGACTGACTTTATTTTTCTACTACAAGTGACAAAACAAAACCATTACTATATACTTTGAAAAGTCAGGTTAATGAAGACTGAATAAACACTGTAAATATTGGCCCTACAGGAAGAAATGACTGTGGAAGAACTGGTACAAACTCTATGCTGGAAGGTGCTGGGGTCCTGTAAACATTTCTAACAGGGTTGTACATTTTTTACCTTCCGAACTCTGCAGTCGTGGCCAAGTATGTTGTTATGTGGCTGTTTGGTTTTAAACACTTACCCAGCTCGTGAGGCAGTTCATGACAGAAAACTGCAACAGATGTACTCAATCCACTCGATAAACCTCCAGTAAAAGCAGCTCCTAATACAAGATTGAATTAAACATCAAAAACAAGTTTAATTAATTGAGCTAAACGTGTCTGTTAACAATGCTGAAATTGAAAATAATTTATTCTCATCACTCAAAATAAATATTAAGCTACTTCAGACTCCTGCAATAAATGATTGCATTTCCAATGAACTGACAGCAAGCATGCACTGAAATGTGTTATAACAGGGGTTTTCTTAACACCCCAAGCTCATAAGATGGAAAAGGTAATGAGTGGGTTGCTAATCTATCAATATGAGCTAGCCTGTCACAGCTCTAACGCAGATCCTGCATTAGATCACTGTGGTTCCTGTGAGTGCTGCAGTAACATAATCATCCAGAATGAGAAATAAACCAGTCACTGGTGGTACCATCAGGCTACAGACCAACAGGCAGAGTAATAAAGCATAGAAACAGACCCTTCTGCCCAATGTTCATGCTGACCAAGGTGTCTACGACAGTCAGGCCCATTCGCCCCATGCCTTCTAAATCAGCCATTCACAAACGTTTTTTGGCTATGGCTCCTTTAGGACTCTGCTCAAAGTTTATGGGCCCTCTTCTCTGTAGAACAGTCAAGTTTAGTGGTTCTTCCGTACTTCTTTTATTGACTACATTAAAAGCAAAAAATATTTCATGATTTCAGTCCATGGCCTCCCTTAAAACTGCTGTGGCCCCTAGAGGGGGTTGTGGTGTGTATGGACCCAATGAGAATGGCTGCTTGTAACCTTTCCTCTCCATGTACCTGTCTAAATGTCTTTTAAACACTGTACCTGTACTAGCTGGAAGGTCAAGGGAGACCTGGACTGAGAACTGGGAAGTATCTTTAGTCACAATTGCCATTTTTGCACAACATATTGCTCTTTAAGAATCTATAAGTATTCATGACCATCTCATTTAACTCCCTCCACCACATACTGTGCTGCAGTGTTTCTGTATCTGTATCAGGATGTGGTAGAGAGGCAGAACACAGGCAAAGATGTATCTGGGTTCCAGCAATCTAATACCATCTTTGCAGCTGTTTAACGAATGGATTTTATTTACATCTTTTTCAACCAGAATTGCTGCTTTAAACATCTGTGAAGCTGCACAACAATAATCTGTCTGCACTTCCATAGATGGAGACAGTTTTTATTCAGAGAACACTGCAGGTAGTTGTTAATTTAAAAAAAAACAAGGGGTAGAACTCAGTACCACAGGAAAGGGTGTGAGGGTGTTATAATTGGTGGAAGAAAGAAAGGATACATTGAGATAGCGAGGTGGTGTAAAACAAAGGGAGCAGCATTAACTCAGAGATAGGCTGAAATTCCTGTTTCTGTGTCTATAAACTTTTAGTGCCAATTTTCTACTTACTTCAAAATTGCCCCAAACTCCTCAGCACCAAATTTTAACAAATAGAAAACTTTTTAAACAAAAATGCAATGAACAAACTGCCTGAAAGGACAGAAGCTGATTCAATATTAAAGTAGAACAAAAATTATAGTTATTTAAGGGGAAAAGTTCAGGGGCAGGAATAGGTGAGTTAGTCCAGTTGGGGAGTTCTATCAAGAAAGAGTAAACTCATGCACAATGGGCTGAATAGCTCCTTTTGAACCTGCATCACTCCACCCATAATTACATTCACAGATTCAGTGAGCCATTTTTATCCTGAAAAAAAATTCTCAACCACACACTCATGAACATCCTTCATCATCCTGAACAGATACTCTTCTCACCGCTACCTTTGGGTAGAACATACAGAAGTTTGAAGTCCAGCACCTCAAGGTTCAAGCACAGCTTCTTTCCAAGAGCAATTGGACTCTTGAACCTCCCCTTGTTACGCTAATCAGGGACTGCTCTGATACCATGAAAGGATTGTCTGTGCTAATGCAATGTAATATTTTCTTGTTCTATCTGAATATTTATTATCTATCTTTTGCATTTATTATCTCTTTATAATTCAATTAAGTATACTATTGTAAACAAAGAATCTGTTTACTGCAGCAGGAAATTCTGTGCTGTGTACAATGTATATGACAATAATTCATTATTATTATCATCAACTCTCCAGAGCCAGCTCTGTGTCTGGCATAATGCAAACATGACATTTCAGTGGTTTTATGGAGGGTAAAGACTCACCAATGGCTAAACCGTCGCTGAAGTTGTGGAGTCCATCACCCATTATCACCATCCATGCAAGCGCTGCTATCCCTGCATCCTTCAGGTCCTCCTGGAAGTAGTGGTGGCCGTGGCTGTGGGGGTGGTGGTTCTGGTGGTGATGGTGGTGCAGAATATGATGGTAGCTGTGGTGGTGGTGATGGGAGTCGTCAGCGTTCCCGATGGTATCGTGGAAGTGAGAGTGGCATTTGTTCTCACACCCTCTGGGCACATAAGTGGTGTAGCTTCCTTCTGGGAGAGCATGGACAATCATCACTTCTTGCTCTGGAGTCAGTGAGTTTTGACTGTAATCCAGAGAGGGCAAGTTTGACTGATCCTTGGATTCACCCAGAGAGTTATCCAGATCTGTAGACTGTAAAAACTCTATATTTCAAAAAGATACATGGAATGAAATAGAAAAATACATGCACTGTACCAGGGTGCTGAAAAACAATTCATCCAACAGACAAAGAAAGACAATTCAGGGGGAATCATCCAGAATCTGGCCTTCAGAAATAGTTGTCTTCAATACAAGATGGAAAGCAATATACAATTTGTATCATTCTGGTGCTTCAAGATATTTTCACTGGAAAAGAAACATTAAAACTTACTACCTAGCTGAAAATAGCTTATTTTGGATTTTAGGAGGGAGAGGCCAAGAGACTACGCACTTACCCACATTGATGGGACAGCAGTGGGGAAGATTTACCTTCAAATTCCTGAGAGTCCACACATCAGAGGATCTCTCCTTGTGTGACACATTGAGGGAACAATGAGGATGGCACCGCAGCACCTCTACTTTCTTAAAAGTCTGATGAGATTTGACAGATTTCAAATTAATTATGGAGAATCATAGGTCTGGGCCTCGGGTTGAGATTCTAAATTGGAGAAAGGCCAATTTTGAGGAAATTAGAAAGGATCTGGAATGCGTGGATTGGGATGTTGTTTTCGGGCAAAGGTGTCCGAGGTAACTAGAAGACCTGCAAAGGTGAAATTTTGAGAGTACAGAGTTTGTATGTTACTGCTAAAGGATTAAAGGCAAGGTTAGCAGGCATAGGTAACCTTGGTTTTCGAGGGCTATTGCAAATCTGGTCCGGAGTAAGAGAGAGGTGTATAGCAGCTAGAGGCAACATGAAGCAAATGAGGTACTTGAAAAGTAAAAAAAAAATGCAAGAAATAAATGAAGACATGCAGATGCTTTTGAAGACAATATGAAGGAAAATTCTAAAGGTTTCTACAGGTACATTATGAGCAAAATTGGTCCCTTTGAAGATCAGAGTGGTCAGCTTTGTATGGAGCCAAAAGAGATGGGAGAGACCTTAAATGGCTTTTTAAAAAAAAAAATCAGTATTCACTTAGGAAGCGGGCACAGAGTCGTGGGAAGTAAGGAAAACAAGCAGTGAGATCATGGAACCTATACAGATTAAAGAGGAGGAAGTGCTTGCTGTCTTAACGCAATTAAGGATGGATAAATCCCCAGGGCCTGACAAGATATTCCGTTGGACCTTGAGGGAGGCCAGTGTAGAAATTGCAGGGGCTCTGGCAGAAATATTGAAAATGTCCTTAGTCATAGATGTGGTGCAGGAGGATTGGAGGGTAGCTCACGTTGTTCTGTTGTTTAAAAAAAGGCTCAAAAAGTAACCCTGGAAATTATAGCTGGTGAGCCTGATGTCAGTAAAAGATGTTTAAAGAGATCAGATATCCAATTATTTGTATAGCCAGGGACTGATTAGGGATAGTCAACATGGCTTTGTGTGTGGTAGGTGGTGTTTTTAGAAGGTTCCAGGAAAGTTGACAAAGGAATGGCTGTGGATGTTGTCTACATTGGAGTTTAGTAAGGCCTTTGACAAGGTCCCACATGTGAGGTTAGTCAGGAAGGTTTAGACACTAGGTAATGATGAAGTAGTGAACTGGATTCGATAATGGCTGGTCAGGAGAAGCCAGAGAGTAGTGGTGGATGATTGCTTCTCAAAATGGAGGCCTGTGACTAGTAGTGTGCCTCAGGGATAGGTGCTGGGACCATTGTTGTTTGTCATCTGTATCAATAATCTAGATGATAATGTGGTAAATTGGATCAGCAAGTTTGCAAATGACACTAACATTGGAGGTGTTATGGACAGTGAAGTTTTTCAAAGCTTACAGAGGGATCTGGACCAGCTGGAAAAATGGGCTGAAATATGGCAGATGGAATTTAATGCAGTGTAAGGTGTTGCATTTTGGAAGAACAAACCAAGAAAGGACATACACAGTAAATGGTAGGGCACTGAGGAGTGTGGTAGAACAGAGTGATCTGGGAATACAGGTGCATAGTTCCCTGAAAGTGGTGTTACAGGTGGATAAGGTTGAAAAGAGAGCTTTTGGCGTATATGCCTTCATAAATCAGAGTAATACATATAGGAGTTGGAATATTATGGTAAAGTTGTATATCCTGTAATGAGTTTGTACATTCTCCCTGTGTCTGCGTAGGTTTTTCCCGGGGCTCCAGTTACCTCACGCTGTTCAAAACATACTGGGGTGTAGGTTAATTGGGTGTAAATTTGGCAGTACAGGCTCATGGGCCAAAATAGCCTGATACTGTGCTGTTTGTCTAAATTTTAAAAAATAAGACACTGATGAGGCCAAATCTGGAGTATTGTGTGCAGTTTTGGTCACTAACTACAGGAAAGACATTAATAAGTTAGAAAGAGTGCAGAGAAGATTTACTAGGATGTTGCCTGAACTTCAGGAACTGAGTTACAGGGAAAGGTTAAATAGGTTAGGACTTTATTCCCTGGATTGTAGAAGAATGAGGAGAGATTTGATAGAGGTATTTAAAATTATGAGGGAGATTGACAGAGTAAATGTTGATAGGCTTTTTTCCACTGATGGTAGGAGATACAAACCAGAAGATAGGTTAAGGGTGCAAGGGGAAAGTTTAGGGGGAACATCTTTATAGAGTGGTGGGAGTGTAGAATAAGCTGCCAGCTAGAATGGTGAATCCAGGCTCAATTTTAACATTTAAGAAGATTGTGGACAGGTACATAGATGGAAGAGATATGGAGAGTTCAGTGCAACTAGGCAAAAAAAAATGGTTCGGCACAGACTAGAAGGGACAAAGGGCCCTGTTTCATTGCTGTCATGTTCAATGGTTTTATGTTGTTGAATATTCTTCTACACGTGCACTGTGGAAATACGTTAACTTGGTGCCCAGGAACACAGAAGGTTGCAGAAAGTAGCAAATGTGGCCAAGTCCATCACAGGCACTGAGTTAACATCACCCTGGTCACAATTTTTCCACACTGCTACCTTCGGGCAGAAGATACAGAAGCCTGAAAACTAGCACCTTGAGGTTCAAGTATATTTTTTATCCAACAGCTATCAGGCTCTTGAACCTCCTTATACTTCTCTAACTCTAACCACAAAGTACCCCAGGATCACCAAAAGATTTGTCCGCCATCCTAAAATGTCATTTTTTTTCTTGCACTAACTGCAACTGTGAACACTTTTTTTTCTGTCTTGGCATATTCTGTTAATTTAATTGACACCACTCTACTTGGTGCATCTTACATACCTGTCTAGTTGTATCAGGCGCGAACTTCAGAGCATCAGTACATTGTACTTGTGTAGAGGAGACTAAACTCTCAATTCATATCAATGCATTCAGCAGCTTCCTAAACATTGCCACATTGTTCACATTTACTAGTCAATGAAAGTGCAGGACATCTTGATGCTTGGCCAATCTGTGCACAGCAAGTAATGACCCCTTTAAAGATGAATCCGTTTGCACTCCTGTTCCCTAAACCACATCCCAGCACTAAGTGAATACCAGCAATTAACAGGTGTCATGAGTCACATAATTTGCTTTCTAACCCTTGCCAAAAGGATGCCCCAAATGCTTAAGGGCAGTGGTGTGGAGGCATCAAATGCTTAAACCTTTTGTTGAATACATAATTTATGACCAAAATCTTAAATTCACTAAAGCTTTAGATCCCCTGCTGCTTGCTTAGTCTAAGGTCCCCTTTAATTCATTCCCTTCACCACTATTGCAATGCAGAATTTCAGCCCATTTTACTCCACCGAAATAAAAAATGTATCTGGATTTCTGGTGCAATCCCAGAAATTCCTTTGTTTGAGGACTGGTAGCTATCTGTACAAAATTCTGTCATCCACTCACAGAGTAGTGCAACACAGATTTCAGCCTCAGAAATGTGTGAAAGTGTGCTTCCGTTTATTGGAGATCCAGTAACAATCCTACCTGTCAATGGTTTCGGAGATGGGCTGTCATCCTTGGAGAACTGTTGTGATTCCTGGGGCTCCATGTTTCTGTCAAAATCTACATCTTGGTCATCCTGGTTTGATTTCTTTTGCTATTAAAACAAAATAATACATATTAGCATTGCGCGATACCATTGAAATAATGAAGATTAAGGTAACATTGAAGGAAGAAAATCACCTGAGCATTTGGAAAAGAGAAATGTCCAATACGACAGTTTGAGAGGTCTTAATGCCAGCCCAAGCCAGATGAGGCTGACACCAAATATAATTCTATATACAGATACAGCATGGGAACAGGCCCCTCCAGCCTATGACCCCATGCCACCCAATTAGACCCATGTGACCAAATAACCTACCAACCCTGTATGTCTTTGGAACGTGGCAGGAGACCAGAGCACCCAGAGGAAACTCATAGACACAGGGACAACATACAAACTCCTTACAGGCAGCTAACTAAAAACACAAAATCTAAGGGGTAACCTGCAGCATTTAGAATAGGCATTGGTAAGTCTTGCTCAATTTTTGTTCAGTTATTAATTATGACAGGACGGGACAGTGTGCTGTAGGGAGTTATGGACACTGTTAATTGAAGGGTTTCTTGAGGAGCTCTGTCAAAGGAAGCTGATAACCTCCCAAAACTTTCTTGGCTCTCAGAAAGTAGGTCCTGGGTATTTGGGCCACAGAAAATGTTGTAGTTATCAGCAAGTCACCTCCTCCCTGGTCCTCAATACCTTCTTATAGAGCTGCTTTTTTCTCCCCACCTTGAAATATGCCAGAATTGGCAGTTCAAGAAATCCCTGTGTTTGTGATTAATCAACTCCTGCATTTGATTGGGACTGGGGTCTTTCAGCAAAGAAGCCAGGAGCCTTTTCTAATTCTATGGATGGGAGTGGTCTGTGGTTCTGCTGGGAGGTGATGTTAGAGTGGAGTTCTCACTCTGTGGGTCCACGTCCTGTCGCACTGATTCCTTTTTAGCAATTTTCCGCTGCTACTATTCAGGAATCACACTGGATGAGGCAATTATTTGGGAAAGGCCATAGTTATAAGAGTGTGATAATTTAGGCCTAAAGTGCTCAGGTATTTTGTCTCGGAAGTCATAAATCATTGGAATTCCCTACCTTCGGTTGTGGAGGTTGGGTCATGGTTTAAGAGAGGGATAGAAAGAGGAGGTGGAGCCTGGGTTAATCAGTCATGATCAAATTGAACAGTGAGATAGGACTGAGGGACATGTTCCTGCTCCTCCTATTGATTGGAAACCATCCTAAGCACGCAGATATAGCCAGCATGGATGCCCACATACACTTCACACACAGGTTCTCGATTCTCAAGCATAGTTGAACAAAAAATGTTCAGAGAAACAGAGGAATAAAAGGGGGTAGAATCCTGAGTGAGCAAAGGGAAGCTGGAGGGAAATTTTCAATTGGGATGTGCAACCCTCTTACACATCAATAAGGCCTCAGGTCTCTGCTTCCTTCTTGAATGCAGAGCCATTCAGTCCCCATTGATTAACTCTCTTCTATTTGATAGAACTTGTCAACACTCTCGACAACTTTTCTTTTGGATCCTCCCATTCCCTCCACGATATGTGGACCAGTCCCTGTTCCAGTCACAGTCAGGTACCATTCCCCAGCTCTTCCTCCACTACATTGAAAACTGCATTGGTGCCATCTCCTATACCCTTGCAGAACTCAATAACATCATTAAATTCACTACCAACTTCCACCCTGCCCTTAAATTTTACATTTTTGACATATTCTCCCCTTTCTGGACTTGTTTCTCCATCTCAGGAGACAAATTATTCACAGACACGGATTACAAATCCACTGATCCTTTCTCATTCTGCCCCTTGTAAGGATATCTTCTCCCAATTTCTCTGCCATATCTCTTCCTAGGAATGAGGCTTTCCATTCTAGGACATCCCAAATGCATATCTATCTTCAAGAAACATAGCTTTCCTCCACTGTTATTGATAAAGGCCTTAGTCATATTTCCTCCATTTTCCATGCTTCTGCCCTCAGCCCACCTCTCCCCAGACAGAACAAGGACAGAGTTCATCTGGTCCTCACTTTCCACTCCACCAGCCTCTGCATCCAGCATATTATCTTCTGAATACTTCTGCCAACTGCAACATAATCCCTCCAACACCTGCAATGTCCCTCTGCTCTTTTCACAGGGATCAAGTTCTCTAAGACTCCCTAGTCCTCCCTCCCCAACTACCTTTCCATCCCTTCAGGTACTTCCAGCTGTAAGCACAGTAAGTGCAAACCCTGTCCCTATGTCTCCCCTCTCTCTTCTCCATCTAGGGGTACAAACAGTCCTTCTAGGTGAGGCAGAGCTTTACCCACTCATCATCCAACATTATGTACTCCCTTCAGTGTTCCAAATGTGGTTTCCTCAACATCGCTGAGACCCCATGCTTCACCAAACACCTCCTCTCTGCAGTTCCTAGTTGACAGTCATTTCAATTTCCATCCCTGTTTCCAAACAGATATCTCTGTCCTCAGCCTCATCCATTGCCAGGTGAAGTTGAATATAAATTCTCTCCTTTAACACTGGGCCTTTGATTTTTGTTGACTAGATTAAGGCAGGTTACTGCTGCTACCCCCTTATCTTATGGAAATTCAGGTTGGTTGGGCCGTTCCGGACTTCTCCAATCTAACCATCTACCTGAGAATGCTACCAATCTCCCAGTCAGCCAGCACCCAGACCATTGCTTGAAGATCTGAAGACAGAGCTCCAAACTTTAAGACTTAACAAGCGTTATTTGCTATTTTAATCACTCTGAATGGCATCTCAGACAGTAATGTTCTAAATGTCCTTACCTATAGTACTGATGTTTCGAGCAGCTTCGGTTAGTCAAACAAATGCCAGATTATGTGCCAGCTTCAAGCAATGACCAACAACTTGTCAATTTCTTTGCAAATTTTTGCATGGAGCATTTCTTTTTTTTTAAATTTTTTTATTTTTCACACTATAAACCATATTGATCAAGATACATACATTTTCCTTCTTGAATATATACAGTGTCGTTTTCTCCCCTCCCTCCCTCCCTCCCTACCTCCCCTCCCTCCCTCCCCTCCCATTTACATAAAGTTCAGAAAATAAGATACATTAAACCCGTCAAACAATGTTGTCACTCAATAAAAATAAACACGAAATTCCACTGAGTCAGTTCTTTTCATTCTCTTCTCCTTCTGTCATTTTAGGTGATAGAAGTCCCCGGTAGGTTTTCTCTATTATGTTTCATGTATGGCTCCCATATTTGTTCAAATATTGTAACGTTATTTCTTAAATTATAGGTTATTTTTTCTAATGGAATACATTTATTCATTTCTATATACCATTGTGGTATTCTCAAGTTATCTTCTAATTTCCAGGTTGACATAATACATTTTTTTGCTACAGCTAGGGCTATCATAACAAATCTTTTTTGTGCTCCATCCAAATCAAGGCCAAATTCTTTGTTTTTTATGTTACTTAGGAGGAAGATCTCTGGGTTTTTTGGTATATTGCTTTTTGTGATTTTATTTAATATCTGGTTTAGATCTTCCCAAAATTTTTTCACTTTCTCACATGTCCAAATTGCATGAATTGTTGTTCCCATTTCCTTTTTAGAGCAAAAACATCTGTTAGATACTGTTGGGTCCTATTTATTTAACTTTTGAGGTGTAATATGGAGCCTGTGTATCCAGTTATATTGTATCATACGTAGTATGATGTAATACTGGAGAATTCCTACGTTGTACCAATTTTTCATCCCATTTATATAATATATGTTCAGGTATCTTCTCCCCTATTTTATCTAGTTCTAATCTAGTCCAATCTGGCTTTTCCCTTGTTTGATAAAAATCTGATAGGTATCTTAATTGTGCGGCTCTATAATAATTTTTAAAGTTTGGCAGTTGTAAGCCTTCTTGTTTATACCATTCTGTTAATTTATCTAGTGCTATCCTCGATTTCCCCCCTTTCCATAAGAATTTCCTTATTATTTTCTTTAACTCCTTGAAGAATTTCTCTGTCAAGTGTATTGGCAATGCCTGAAATAGGTATTGTATCCTTGGGAAAATGTTCATTTTAATACAGTTTATCCTTCCTATTAGTGTTAGTGGTAAGTCTTTCCAATGCTCTAAGTCATCTTGTAATTTTTTCATTAGTGGATAATAATTGAGTTTATATAGATGGCCGAGGTTTTTATTTATTTGTATACCTAGGTATCGCATTGCTTGCGTTTGCCATCTGAATGGTGATTCTTTCTTAAATTTTGAGAAATCCGCATTATTCATTGGCATTGCTTCACTTTTATTTGCGTTAATCTTGTACCCCGACACTTCTCCATATTCCTTCAATTTCTTATGTAATTCTTTTATTGATATTTCTGGTTCTGTTAAGTATACTATAATGTCATCTGCAAATAAACTGATTTTATATTCCTTGTCTTTTATTTTTATCCCTTTTATTTTATTTTCTGTTCTTATCAGTTCTGCCAGTGGTTCTATGGCTAACGCGAACAATAAGGGCGATAGTGGGCATCCCTGCCTTGTTGATCTGCTTAAGTTAAATTGTTTTGATATATATCCATTTACTGTCACTTTCGCCAATGGCCCCTTATATAATGCTTTAATCCAATTAATATATTTCTTTGGTAAGCTGAATTTTTGTAGTACTTTGAATAAATAATTCCATTCTACTCTGTCAAAGGCCTTCTCTGCGTCTAAAGCAACTGCTACTGTTGGAGCTTTATTCCCTTCTACTGCATGAATTAAGTTAATAAATTTACAAATATTGTCTGTTGTTCGTCTTTTTTTAATAAATCCAATTTGGTCTAGATTTACTATTATTGGTACATAGTCGGCTAATTTGTTTGCTAATAGTTTAGCTATTATCTTATAATCTGTGTTAAGTAAAGATATTGGTCTATATGATGCTGGTGTGAGTGGATCTTTCCCTGTCTTTGGTATTACTGTAATTATTGCTGTTTTGCATGAATCTGGTAAGCTTTATGTTTTATCAATCTGGTTGATTACTTCCAGGAGGGGAGGAATTAATAAATCTTTAAATGTTTTATAGAATTCTATTGGGAATCCATCCTCTCCTGGTGTTTTATTATTCAGTAGTTTTTTTATTATCTCTTGCATTTCTACTATTTCAAATGGTTCTGTTAATTTATTTTGTTCCTCTGTTTGTAGTTTCGGTAGTTCAATTTTAGTTAAAAATTCATCTATTTTGTCTTCTTTCCCTTCGTTTTCAGTTTGATATAATTGTTCGTAGAATTCTCTGAAGTTTTCATGAATCTCCGTTGGATTATATGTGATTTGCTTGTCTTTTTTCCTTGATGCAAATACCATTATCTTAGTTTGTTCTGTCTTAAGCTGCCACGCTAGAATTTTGTGCGTTTTTTCTCCTAGTTCATAATATTTCTGTTTTGTCTTCATTATGTTCTTCTCCACCTTATAGGTTTGTAGTGTTTCATATTTTATTTTTTTATATGCCAATTCTCTTCTTTTAGTTGTGTCTTCCTTCATTGTCAATTCTTTTTCTATATTTGCTATTTCCCTTTCCAACTGCTCTGTTTCCTGATTGTAGTCCTTCTTCATCTTGGTTACATAACTTATTATTTGCCCTCTGATGAACGCTTTCATTGCGTCCCATAGTATAAACTTATCTTTCACTGATTCCGTATTTATTTCAAAGTACATTTTAATTTGTCGTTCAATTAATTCTCTAAAATCCTGCCTTTTAAGTAGCATGGAGTTTAATCTCCATCTATACATTCTTGGAGGGATGTCCTCTAACTCTATTGTCAATATCAGGGGTGAGTGGTCCGATAATAGTCTAGCTTTATATTCTGTTTTCCTAACTCTGTCTTGCATGCGAGCTGATAACAGGAATAGGTCTATTCTTGAGTATGTTTTATGTCTACCCGAATAATATGAATATTCCTTTTCCTTTGGGTGTTATTTCCTCCATATATCTAAAAGTTGCATTTCTTGCATCGATTTAATTATAAATTTGGTTACTTTGTTCTTTCTGTTAATTTTTTTCCCAGTTTTAACCATGTTTGAATCCAAATTAAGGTTGAAATCCCCTCCTATTAGTATGTTCCCTTGCGTGTCTGCTATCTTAAATAAAAAACTTGCATAAATTTTTGATCTTCTTCGTTAGGTGAATATACATTGAGTAAATTCCAAAACTCCGAATATATCTGACATTTTATCATTACATATCTCCTTGGTGGATCTATTATTTCCTCTTCTATTTTGATTGGTACATTTTTACTGATTAATATAGCTACTCCTCTAGCTTTTTAATTATATGACGCTGCTGTTACATGTCCTATCCAATCTCTATTTAATTTCTTGTGCTCCACTTCAGTTAAGTGTGTTTCTTGTACGAATGCTATATCAATTTTTTCTTTTTTCAGTAAATTTAGCAGTTTCTTCCTTTTGATTTGGTTATGTATTCCATTAATATTTAAAGTCATATAGTTCAACATAGCCATTTCATACTTTGTTTATCTTTCCTTTCCGTTTCCTCATCATCACCTTTCCTTCTTATCCATTTCTGCTTTCTTGTTTTGAACACTTTATAAGACAACATTTCTAAAACCTAATACATTTCCCTTATTCTCCTATCTAAAATTCCTTTAACCCCACTATCCCCTCCCCTTCCTGAGTTGCCCTTTATCCCTTGTCGGGCAACCACATCTCCCCTCTCCATTGCGAATTCACTCTAAATTCAACTGATTTTGCAGTGACCGTAACTCTTCCCCACCCAGCACCCCCCTTGAAAAGATTTTAATTTTCATATACAACAAAGGTCACTCTCTTAATTCCCCCCATACTTCCTTTCTTCCCTTTCTTTCCCTTCTTAGTTCTTACCTATATTCTATTTTTTTAATATATACATACACACATATATATAGTTTGTGGTCATTTTTGTTCTCGTTACATATCTTCCTCTCTCTGTCTGTTTTGTAGTTGTTCTGCAAATTTTCTTGCTTCCTCCGGATCCAAGAATAGTCTGTTTTGCTGCCCTGGAATAACTATTTTAAGTACCGCTGGATATTTTAACATAAATTTATAACCTTTATTCCATAGGATCGTTTTTGCTGCATTAATCTCCTTCCTCTTCTTCAGGAGTTCAAAACTTATATCTGGATAGAAAAAAAATTTTTGACCTTTGTATTCCAGTGGCTTTTTGTCTTCTCTTATTTTCCTCATTGCTTTCTCCAATATATTTTCTCTTGTTGTATATCTTAAGAATTTTACTAGAATGGATCTTGGTTTTTGTTGTGGTTGTGGTTTAGGAGCTAATGTACTGGATGCCCTTTCTATTTCCATTTCTTCCTGTAGTTCTGGTCTTCCTAGGACCCTGGGGATCCATTCTTTTATAAATTCTCTCATATTCTTGCCTTCTTCATCTTCCTTAAGGCCCACTATCTTTATATTGTTTCTTCTATTATAATTTTCCATTATATCTATCTTCTGAGCTAACAGCTCCTGTGTCTCTTTAACTTTTTTATCAGATTCTTCTAATTTCTTTTTTAAGTCCTCTACTTCCATTTCTACGGCTGTTTCTCGTTCTTCCACCTTGTCCACTCTTTTTCCTATATCTGTCATGATCATCTCTAATCTATTCATTTTTTCTTCTGTACTTTTTACTCTTTTCATTTCACTAAATTCTTGTAACTGCCATTCTTTTACTGATTCCATATATTCTTAACAAAAATATATATCCATTGTCTTGCCCTTCCCTTCATCTTCCATTTCTCTGTGTTCTCCCTCCACTTCTTCTGAGTCTATTCCAGGATCTGTGTCCTTTGCCTCTGTCTCTTCTGGTTTTCTTGTTGGTTTGTTTGTTTTATTTTGTTGGGTACTTTTGGTCTTCTTATTTTTATTAGAAGTGTCTTGATGTTGGTCTTCTTCCTCTGGGTTGGTCATCTGTTGTTTCTTTGATTTCTTTTTACTCTCTTCTTTCTTGCTCTCGTTATTTTCTGTGTTTTCCTCTTGCTGCTTTGTTGTGGCTGTCAATTTCAGCTGTGGAGATCAACTCCTCAGCTGGTCCCCCCTCCCGTCAGTGTTATTTTTGTCTTGCACATCACGCATGCGCGACTCCTCGCGCATGCGCGGTTGCGCACTTTTGTTTGGCTCCGTGAGCCATTTTTGTAGTCCCGAGTTCGGAGCTTCAGCTGACCTTAGGGAGCGGGCTTCTCTCTCCGTGGCGAGCCTCCTCGGACAGGAAAGGCCTTCACCTTCTTCCGACGTCCTTTCTTCTTCTCTTCTTCTTGTTGCTTTTGGCTTTTCTTTTTTCGCTGCCATTTTCTCTACACCTTTATTTTCATTTTATTTTGGTTTTTGTGTTGTGCCTTCGTTTTTTCACTGTCTTTTTTTTACTTTTCTGGAGAGGGCTGGAGTTCCCCGACCGGCCACTACTCCATCACGTGACTCCTCGCACGGAACATTTCCACAGGAATATCGTATGTCCAAGCAAGCTTAGGGCTTTATAGGCATCCTGCATCTCAGATAAGGGACGAAGTGGGGCTGATTTCAAATCTGGGCAGTCCTTAATGGGTGCAAACTAGGGATTTCCCCCTGCTCCCATTCCCACTAGTTAATTCACTTGTTTACATGTTGTATCATGTGTTAGCTTTTACAACTCTTTCAGCCAATTCCATCACGTTATTCAGTTTCTCTTGGTTACCATATCACATATCTCTCCTTTGTACTACAGCACACCTTCTCAGCATCTTCTTTTACACCAAATTTAACTGCTCCTATCTCTCAAGATGCTACTGGACGAGATAAATATTTCAAATAGTCTGCTTTGTAACTTAGCTAATACTGGTTTTATTAACCTTGTTCTCAATGTTAGCAAAACCAAGGAGATGATTGTGGACTTCAGGAGAAAGTCAGGGAAACACGATCCAGTCTTCATCGATGGCTCAGTAGTGGAGAGGGTCAAGAACTTCAAATTCCTGTCCTGGAGCTTCCATTTGAACCCCAAGATCCCTCTGTTCATTCACACTCCTAAGTAACCATTAACCCTGTATTCAGAGATAGTTGCATCATGGTCCCTTCTGTCATTTAAGAGAAGGTTGGATGTGTACATGGAGGTGAGGGGGTCGGAGGGTTATTGGCGGTGAGCGGGAGGTTTGAGCTAGTGCAGTTGCTCTAGTGAACTGGTGCGGACTCGAAAGGCCGACGTGGCCTGTTTCCGCTCTGTAAATGGTTATATGGTTAAGTGCAGGAGATATGCCGTTTTGTTTGGTTGTTTATATACAGTCAGATGATAATGAACTTGAGCAATCAATGTGGAGGTCTACACCACAGAGATCCTGGAGGCCATTTTCAATTAAATCAGTGGTTGTCACATTTGCTTTGCTCATGACTACAAAATTCTGGCCATCGCCCCCAAATTTCAGTTGGACATCCAGATAGAAATCACATGCTCCTACCAAAGACTAACACTATGGAGAAAGGCAATGAGAAACCATCTTAGCTGTTTTTTCTTTCTAAACATCTGAAGAACTGGCACTGTCCACTTCAGCATATCCCAAGATGGAGCAGTATGGCACCACCATCACTAGTGCATGGAATCAACAAGGAACCAACAGGGAAGCTGGCATTTAACCATCATCCTCCTCTGCCTCTTTTCTAAAGCTCTCTCATTGAGGTCCACTCTCTGGATTTCTCTTCCCTCTGTAAAATCTTCTCCAAAACACTATTCACCCAGTTCTCTTTCAAAAGCTCCCACTAAGTACACTTCTGTCACTCTTTAAGGGAGCTCCTCCCAGTCATAAGAACTTGCTCTGTAAAAATAAAAGTTTTGTCACGTCACCCTGAGAATCAAACTTTGCAAAGTTTATTTTCAGTTACTCATCAAAACACTTCATTTTTAACTTTTATCCAAATTCTCTGCTTAGTTTCCCTCATTCTGGTCATTGTTTTAAACCTAATAGCCTGAATATGCCTGAGATTGTCTGATCTCAGAAGCTAAGTACGTTTGTGGGGAGACCATCAAGGAACATCGGGTGCTGTAGGTTTCTATGAGAGTTGCTGGTCAAAGTGGTGGCTCTCTGTCTGCCTTCCGGTCGACAAGGTTAAAGAATTTCATGAATGTTACATTCTAAATGTAGTGTTACGTGGCAGTGATGGAGCCTTTAACCACAGGCCTCTCTGCTGTTAATTCTGATTTGTTTATCAGAGAACCATCTGGGATATGCAAGTTGCAACTCAGGCACCACAGAGTTCAAACATCCAAAAGGAAAGGGGGGGGGGGGGGGGGGCGAGGGTCACATGACAAATGTTCAAAACAACAACCCAGTGCAATAAAACTTGCAGTTGTCCACTAAAATCAAGGCTCTCTATCTCGCAATACAGGTGGCTCTCATAAACGTCAGGAAAAACCAAGTCTTACCTTCTTTTTCCCTTTGTACATTTTGATTAATGTTATCAAATGTTCGATAAGAAACATAAAGTAAAGTCCACCAAGGGCAGTGAGTCCCTTCCACACATAATTCAAATGATCATGGTCTTCTTCAGTTTGTTCATGTTGCTCAGCATCATGATGACGAATGCCTTGAGACTAAAGAGAGAAGTTTTTTTTTAAGTTCCAAAGTAATAAAGAGATCCCACTTTCATTCCATTTCTAGCCCTAATTATCTGAAGTGTAGCCACAGTCATGAAATGGGAAACACGGAACCAATTTGCAAATAGTAACCTTGCACAAACATATGAATGACCTTAGGTTTTGGTGAAGTCAGAGACGAGGTTAATAGCAGCCAGGTAATCAGGCAGAAACCCCTGTGCCCATTCAAAATTATAAGATTCCTTAAGGCTCCTTAACATCTACCTTTTACGCACACAACAGAGCAAACATCAGTTTCTTTGAAGTGCTGGCAACCCTATAGATCAGTGGTTCTCAACCTTTATTTTCCACTTGAATACCACCTTAATTAATCCCTTACTAAACACAGAGCACCTATGGGTGCTCTGTGATTAGGAAGGGATTACTTAAGATGGTATGTGAGTAGGGAGGGGGGGGGAAAGGAAGGTTGCGAACCTCTGCTATGGACAGAGGGAACATGAAGCCAGGTTATCTCGGGTCTGGAGAACAGGTGTTCATGGGATCATCACTGGCATTATCCATGAAGCCATTTTAAAGTGTACATCCCTGAGGTTTGCCTTTCGAGCCTGCACCTCATCGGGCACTTGGTGCAGAGTCACAACCCTCCTTTAAATCAACCGTCTGATCCCACCAGCTTGCAAAGTGGCTGAGCTGTCAAATGGATCGTCACTTAGTCACCCAAGGGTGTGGCTGCTAGATTCAGAACCGTCAAAGATCAAAGTACTGATACCATTCAGGATCGTGGGGGTTTTGCTTTTTTAAAAAACTCATTTTGGGGACAAAGCAAAAGGCTTCAATTAGGCAAAGTCACAACAAATATTGAATTGGAAATGGTTCCCCAAAATAAACCCCTTCTTGGAAATATTAAGCAACTAGCATACTTCCAACAGACCAATCTCTTCAGCATACAGAGCTGCACCTTCAGAGGTCTTTTTGAGAAAGTGGCTTTTCCATACAACGACAATACTTACATGTGGCAAAAGATGTAAAAAGGCATCTCCGCTCAGGGTCCCCACAGCCAAAGCGACCAAGAATGTCAAGAGAAACTTGAAGAATGTCTTATTCATCAAGGGCATAAAAATGATGCCCAACAGTGACAGCAGGCTGATGACTGTGACAGATACAAAACCTCCAACCCAAGCTATTGTAAAACAAGAGACAGCATTAGTCAGTCACACAGGGTGGAAACAGGCCCTTCAGCCCAATGTGCCCACCTTGTCCAAAATGTCACCCAGACTAATCCCACCTCCCTGCACTTGTCCCATATCGCTCTAAACCCAATCGATTCAAGGACGTGTCCAACTTTTTTTTATTGAATATTGCAATTGTGCCTGCCTTAAATACCTCCTCCTGCAGCCTGTTCCAGACACCCAGCACCCTCTGTGTAAAAAAAAAAATCCCTCAGGTTCCTGATAAATTTCTCACCCCTTACCTTAAACCTTTGTCCTCTGATCATTGATTTTCCTACTCTGGGCAAAAGACTCTCTGCATTCGCATGATCTATTCCTCTCACTATTTTGTTCACCTCTGTGAGATCCTCCTTCGCTCCAAGGAATAAAGTCCTACTCTGCTCAAACTCTCCCTATAGCTCACGATATTCTTCATTATATTGTCCAAAATCATACTTTAAACCAGCCATTCTCAACTGGGGTCATATAGCCCCCCCTGGGGGGGGAGGGGGGGGGGGGGCCACAACACATTGAAAAAGGAGGACAGAATAATTTTAATTTTTTTTAATGTAGTCAGCAGGGGAGAAGAACAGAAGAAACCAACTATACTGGATTGATTCACAGGGAATGGGGGCCACAAACTTTGAATGGAGTCCTAAGGGGGCCATAGCCAAAATAAAGGTCAAGAATAGCTGGTTTAAAGTATTTCCTAAGAAGTGGCCATTCCCTATTCTTTTCTTCATCAAGAGTGGATGGTACGGCATTATAAACCACAATGCGCTCTATTTCCACTTCTCTGAACTACAGCTGTTGTAAAATTTGCAGAGCCTTGGAAGAAACAAAAGGAAGTTACACAAGATTTCTGAGTTAGACAATTCTACTCTCAACCCCTGAAAGACTTGGAAGGAAGTTTTACAAGATAGGTACGAGTGATGAGACTGTGATCACTAGGGAAAAATGGGGATACTTCTCAATTCTGTAAATAGTTAAGATCTAATGAAGGTGTTCAAATTCACAATTCTTTTTCAGAATACATCTGTTTTCAGTGGCAGGATGAGAATTCACAACCACAGGATACATAGACCTATCAGGATAGTGGGAATAGATTTAAGAAGGGGATCTAAAGTGTGCATCACTAAAGGGAGAGAGCAGGGTGAATGGAGACCTCTTTCAAAGTAACTGAAGGACCCTGCTTCCTGCTGTCAAATTGTGGGACAGATTATGGACGTGTGCATTACACAGTATGAGGCAAATCCAAATAACATGGTGACTTACCTGCCCCAATGGAGTAACCGGAATATTTCTCTCCAGGTTCATGCGCAATACATGCCTTGCTTTCAATCTGGTCCAGGAGTGCAGGGCAAAGGTAGCTGAACTGCTCAGCACTCAAACTCTCCCGTGCGTGCATCCCATGGGATGAGAACAACTTGTTTGCATTCAGGCACTAAAGAGACACAACAGGTAACAGGTCTGTCCGACGACACTTGTCCCTATTTGAAAATTACTCAAGCTCATCTGAATTAGCCTTTTAAAAGCAGATAATTTCTCAGACATAGGTGCCAACACAGGGAAGTCTTGCAATGCCTAACCACCATCCACTGTCCATGATACATCTTGAGGCAGTCCAATCACACCAAGTGTGGGAATGTCAAGCCAGAAGGGACGAGGGGTTGTCTGCAAGGCAGCAGTGACGAACTACACACTCAAAATTATTTAATTACTGCATGGATCCACCTCTTGTATGGATCTTGAGATCATTTCACTGCTGACGTGGATCTCAGATGTCAGTGCCAGATTTTGGAATAGGCTGCAAAAAGTGAGTGAGGGAAACAAGTGGCTGAGGTAATTTTCTACAAGTAAAAATTGGGGGTGAGACCTCTGGTTCAGCTTGCGTTGCTTCCAATTTCTTCTGGGAAAAGCACAGTGCAGAAATCCATCATCATATTTGTAAATTCCCAATGAGGAATCTAAAGAGGTAAGTCACCTAGCTGATAAAGAGCACTGGGAACTGTCATTTGGAACATGGCCTAACCAACAGCACCTTCAGTTGTTTGTCTATCTCCTGTCATCAGACTGGTTTGAATCACCTTGGTATTTGGTACTGCATTACAAGGTGCTGCATAAATCCACAACACATCAATGGTTTCATCGAGGAGAAAGCGGAGAACACAAAGTTCTTTGGTGTTCATATAACAGATGACCTATCCAGGTCCCACTACATCTCCACATTAGTCAGGAAGGCACAGCAGAACTTAAGGAGGCTGAGGAGGCCAAGGTTACCAGCTCCCACCTTGACAACATTTTACGGGAACACAATTAAGTGTCCTGTCTAGCTGCATCATTGTGTGGTACGGTAGCTGGAAAGCATCAGACCAGTTGGACATACAGAGAATCATCAAAATGGCCAAGATGATCACTGGGGTCTTCCTTTCCTTTGAGAATGAGATTCACAGGGAGCATTGTTTAAATAGGGCTCAAAGAATTATTGAGGACCTCTATCATCCATCACACACTTTGACATACTAGCATCAAGGAGGTGGCACAGGAGCATCAAAATCAGGATTGCCAGGCAGGAAATGGCTTCTTCCTGCAGCCTGTTAGATTGATGAACAGTATCCTGTAATTGAGTAAATCGTCCCAAAATATTTATAAATATTTATTTTAAATAACATATTTGTATGTTTGTGATTATTATGTGCTGTGTATGTGTGTGGACTGGAGAGACACTGATTCGCCTGGTGGTGTATGTCAGATGATAATGAACTTGAACCAATTGTTGCCATTGCTGTCGGTTGACAGAGAAATAAAGGCATCAGTAAATCAAGGATCTTACCTCTTCGTTGTTCGACTCTTTGTCTGCATGGTCTTCGAGCAGATCATTTCTTCTCTTGACCTCTTTAACCACTTTGTGAGTGGGATATTCAGGCGGCAGCTGATGTACCGTGTGACCAGTGTATCCAGCTGTTGTGGTAAGCTGATCTTTGAGAGCAAGTGCCACAGACGGCTTGGCTGGTGGGGAGATTGCGCTGAGGGGACTGCGTGCTGGCCTCGCATGCCCCTCACCTCTAGATTCATGGTCAGGAGGCACCGAGTGGGTATGTGTGCCCTGGCTGGCTTGAGGAACCACCCCAGATGCATTGAGGCGTTTCCGGGAGTGGCCGGCCTCTTTGGGAATGGTGTGCAAGCCAATTCTCAACTGGATCTGCCGGCAGCTTGGGCAGCAGTGATTGTGAATGGTTCCTTCGGCCAATACCGTCTGCTTCCTGGATCCATGGTGGAAGAGCTCACGCTTGGTCAGCATGGTCCTGAGAGCGCCAACTCCAACATTGCACAGCAGCCTCTCCAATCCCTCAACCGTCATTGTACCATTCTCCCCGTACTGGCTGAATAGCTTGCGCAGGTAGTATTCCTGTTCAAACGCTGCCTTGTAACTGTCCATCACCACACCAGTTGGATCTGGCCAGGCCGGGCGACTATGCTCACCATGTCCTGCACACTCTGGATGGTGAACGGTGATGCCTTGGGACTCACTCTGAAGGGAGATCACCAAGCAGAACAAGATGAAGCAGAGAGCAGCCCTTGCTGCTGCCATCACTCCTGCCAATAAAACCACAAGTTTTACACACACACACATTCCCGATGAAGCCTCCAGAACAGCTCTTTATTGATCTTACACTTTCCACCAAACTCCAGTTCTGTTGGGGTGCAATGTGTTCCAAGCGTTCAGCACATCAGTTCCATTCACACCGGTAATGGAACTTCAGGAACATGGAAAACTGATAGCACAGACACCTTTCAGGCTCAATCCCATAGACAGCAATGGTTCCTTAACCCTGCACATCTCCACTTCAAGTGCCCATCAGTATGGTTTCTGCCTCTCCACCCTTTCAGGTAGCAAGTTCACCCTTTGGTGCTCATTTTCCTTTGTAGATGATAGGAGGGACAGGTACTTAGGAGGAAATGGAGAGGCTGGAGAGAGACTTAGATCAGGAGAATGGGCAAAGAAGTGGCAAAGTCACAGACTTTGGTAGAAGGAATAAAAAGACAGACTATTATTTGGTTGGGGAGATTATTCAAAATTCGGAAGTGCAAAGGGACTTGGGAGTCCTCGTTCAGGATACTCAAGGGTTAACCTTCAGGTTGAGTCTGTGGTGAAGAAGGCAAATTCCCATCTAGAGGAATAGGATATAAGAGCAGGGATGTGATGTTGAGGATTTATAAGGCACTGGTAATGCCTCACTTGAAGTGTGGGGTACAGCTTTAGGTTCTTTATTTAAAGAAGGATGCACTGGCAAGAGTTCAAAGAAGATGTACAAGAATGATTCCTGGAATGAAGGGATACAAGAAAAAATTGACAGCTCTTGGACTATACTCCTTGGAGTTCTGAAGAATTATGGAAGACCTTATAGAAGCATTTTGAATGTTGAAAGGCCTGGATAGAGAAGATGTGGCAAATTTGTTTCCCAAGGTAGAGGAGTCAAGGACAAGAGGGCACGACTTCAGGATTGAAGGTCTCCCATTTAAAGCAGAGATGCAAAAGAATTTCTTCAGTCAAAGCATGGTGAACCTCTAGAATTTGCTGCCATGGATAGATGCGGAGGCAAAATTATTGGGTGCATTTAAGGGAAAGATTGATAGGTGTCTTAATAGTCAGGGTATCAAGGGTTATGGGGAGAAAGCAAGATTGAATGGGAGAATGCATCAGTGCATGACGAAAAGACAGAACAGATTTGATGGACCAAACAGCCTACTCCTGCTCCTCTATCTTATGGTTTAATTCATCTAGGAATTATTTAAATCCATCTTTTGTGGTTTCTGACCTCTCAATTCCAAGATGTTTTGCTTATTTTGCCACATCTGGGGTGGCACGGTTAGCACAAGGCTGTTACAGCCCCAGCAATCAGGACTTGGGTTCGAATCCCACGCTGTCTGTAAGGAGTTTGTTCTCCCCATGTCTGTCTGGGTTTTCCGCAGGGCTCTGATTTCCTCCCACTGTTCAAAACGTACTGGGGGTTGTAGATTAATGGTGTGAAATTGGGCGGCTTGTGGGCCGAAATGGCCTGATACCATGCTGCATGTCTAGATTTAAATTTTAAATCTCGTAATTTTAAACATCCAAATTAAATTTCTTCCAATAAAACCCCCCAGCCCATCTTTCAAAACATTTCCAGGCCTGTTTCCAATAACACCTGATGCAGTGCTCTTCTGAGGTGCTCAAGATGTAACCAAAGGCAGCTGTATCCCATTCCAGTCCTTGCTCTTATAGTCTATGTCTCACTAAATTGAGGGAGGCACCATTTTAATCCCCTTATTGAACTTTCAAGATCCCCTCTGTCCTGCACACCATTCCCCTCTTCTTCAAATATCTGAGCCTTAAACACCTTTTTTTGGGCAGGGAATTCATGACCCTCCTCCTCCTCTTTGTTTCCCCCAAATCCGGAGGCTTTGTTCCCTCGCTCTCCTGTCACCTGCCAGTGGAAACATTTGCTTTAACTCATAATTGTACATGTGCCTGAGAGGCCCTCCCGTCCTTTCAGCCTCCAACGGGTTGAGTCCCGGGTGACTGAAGCCTTTCCAGAGGGAGCCCTCTCGTTTCCCGGTGAACATCCTCCTGCAGGTGAAGCCCAGCCGCTGCCGCCAGTCCGCCCAGACATGCTGCTGGCGGCGGGAAGCCGGCCTCTCGCCTCCATCCCTCCCGAGACGGGCATGGCGACCACCCAGAGTAGGCCCCGTGCCCTCAGACCGGGAGGCCAGCGGCATTCTGGATACCGGGCCCACCCGTAGCTCCGGTTGGGGGGGGGGGGGGGGGGGGGGAAAGAGGGCAGTCACGGTGGGATCGTACTGTGCCCCAATTGCGGCTCCGTGCCCCATCCCCCTCCCTATCTATCGATCTATGCATGCATACATTCCGCCTGGCCTATTCGCCCTCCTCACCGGACCCAGACGATCGGAACCGGACCCCGGTTCGTCGGACTCGGGTCCCCAATCCAATGACTGATCGATTCGACTCGCAGGTCTGAGATCGACTTATCATCCGAGTGCCAGCTCAGCAGCTCCACCGAGTGACTGCATTCGCAACTGCCGCTCAGTAGCCCCAGCGAGTGGTCCTTTCACTGAGAGCCGGAGACCCCTACCTCTCCTTCGCGTCTGCACGGCTGTTTACGTCATACACCACAAAAAAGGCCCTTGTCCCAACGTGCCAACATCATTTTACAGATTTATTGTCAGAGTACATACATGACATCACATAAAACCCTGAGATTCTTTCTCCTGCAGGCGATGCAGAATTACCTCTTATTGGTAGTGCAAAAAAAAACTGACTCAACATACACATATAAACTAATTAAAAAATGTAAACTAATTGTGTAATACAGAGAAGCAAAATCAATAAAGTGTAAAAAGTTCCTGATTAAATTTGTTGTTCAGGAGTCTGATGGTGGAGCAGCTGTTCCTGAACCTAATGGTGTGAGTCTTGTGGCACCTATATCTCTTTCCTGATGGCAGCAACGAGAACAGAGCATGTGCTGGGTGGTTTGGATCCTTGATGACTGCCACTGGTCTCCTGTAGTTGTTCTCGATGGTGTGGAGGATTCTGCCTGTGATGTCCTGGGTTGCGACAATTATCTTTTGCAGGGCTTTTCACTCAGGGGCATTGATATCTGTATACCAGACCATGATACAGCTGGTCAACACACTTTCCACCACACATCTGTAGAAATTTTCCAGGGTTTCCAGTCATGCCAAACCTCTTCAAACTCCTGAGGAAGTAGAGTTGCCGACGTGCTTTCTTCATTATGCCGTTTGTGTGAGACCAGGAAAGATCCTCTGAGATAATCCCTCCCAAGAATTTAAATTTGCTCACCCTCTCTTCCTCTGGGTTTCCCTTCCTGAAGTCAACAATCAGCTCCTTGGTTTTGATGATATTATTGGTGCACCATTCAGCTAAGTTTTAAATCTCCCTCCTGTATGCTGACTCATTGTCCTTTTTATACAACCCATTACCATGGTATCGCCAGCAAACTTGTAGATGATGTTGCTGTCGTACTGAGCCTCCCACTTGTAGGTGTAAAGTGAGTAGAGCAGGGGGCTCTCTAGTACTGGTGGAGATTGTGGATGATTACCCATCCTCACTGATTGTGGTCTGGAGGTGAGGAAATCAAGGATCTAATTACACAGTGGAGTGTTGAGTCCCAGGTCTTGGAGTTTGCTGATCAATTTAAAGGTGAAGGTTCCATTATTGTCATGTAATACTATATTTAGAATGTAACATACATAACTTTTGTCTACCACTTTGTCCAGCACCCCTCACAGAACTGACAGCACCTGGTGTTCCTTGGCGGTCTCCCCTCCAAGTACTGACCAGGCCTGAGCCTGCTTGGAGGTAAACTGTACTCGATAAAGAGAATCCTAATGAATGCATCTTTGCTGTCCAGGTGTTCCAGGGCTTTGTGTAGAGCCAATGAGATGGCATCTGTTGGGAGAGGCCTTGCCTTCTAATTTTACCCAAATCACTTATTGTCCCCTTATTCCTACCAATTTCCCCCAGATTCTACCACTTATCTGCACTGTAGGGGCAATTAATTTGGGAGAGTTAAATCAGGTGAGCAGAAGCACGTGAAAAATCATAGGCTGACACTGCAACACACAGTCATATCTTCCATTACAGTTCTTGGGTGTGCCTAACAGGATAGGTCCAGAGGAAAGATAGTGCACTGGCTAGATGGGAAGGAGTGCCCAAGCTCAATAACTTATGTAATCTGAAACAAGGACAAGTATGCTGGAAGAACTCAGCCAGTCAGGCTGGTTGGATACTCATGTCCGTCAACACAAGAGGCTTGGGAGCAGAGGTATCGATCGAGCTGCCTCAGTCCCATCCATAGGAAGTAAAGAGTAACCTACGCTTTGGCCCTGGACCCCTCACCGGGGTATATATATATGCTGCGTGACCTGCTGAGTTTCTCCAGCATGATTTGTGCATTGCACTCGACACCAGCAGCTGCAGATTTTCTTGTATAAACCCATGAGGTGCTGTGGACATGATGACCACTGGCCCCCACAAACCCAGGCACATACACTTCACTGTCCATTCCGGTTTCAGCGAGGAGTGGGCATGGGCCGGCCTTGTGTCCCCTCACGCTGGGGAAATCCATCCGGACGTGTCACTGAGCCAGTAACTCACTGTCTGCAGGGAGCTCACGTATTGGGGGCCGGGGCCACTGCCCCAGGAGCTCCTTGATCAGCAGCAGCGTGTGCCGACAGGACCCATTGGTGCGACCGTCTGCGGTTGGAAGGAAATGACGTCACTTTCATGCGCCTGGAGCTGATTGGCAGAGTAAGCGACGGTGGTGATGGCGGAGCCTGTGGTGGTAGCGGCGGGCAATGGGGGTAAGGCCCGGGAGCGGGGGAGGGGGAGGTATAATGCCCGGGGAGCCGGGGTATAATGAGCGCGGTGGGGGGGGGGTGGTTTGGGGTGTTATAATGTCTGGGCAATGGGGTGGCGGGTGTAAGGTCCAGTGAACGGGAAAGGAGAGGGGGTTAAGAATCGTGGGGAAGGGTAAGGCCTGGGGAGTGGTGGTGGGGATGCAGGAATGGGGGTAGGGAGAAGGAGCGGGGGAAGTAAGGCTAGGGCAGGTGGGGGGGGTGTAAGTCCCGGGAAGTGGGGAGGGTGTGTTGTCCCAGGAAGAAGTAGGGGGGGGAGTGTTGTCCCAGGAAGAAGTGGGGGGGGGTGTGTTGTCCCAGGATAAAGTGGGGGGGGGGAGGAATGTCCCAGGAAGAAGGGGGGGAGTGTCCCAGGAAGAAGGGGGGGGGAGTGTCCCAGGAAGAAGGGGGGGGAGTGTCCCAGGAAGAAGGGGGGGCAGTGTCCCAGGAAGAAGGGGGGGCAGTGTCCCAGGAAGAAGGGGGGGCAGTGTCCCAGGAAGAAGGGGGGGCAGTGTCCCAGGAAGAAGGGGGGGCAGTGTCCCAGGAAGAAGTGGGGGCAGTGTCCCAGGAAGAAGTGGGGGGGGTGTTGTCCCAGGAAGAAGTGGGGGGGGTGTTGTCCCAGGAAGAAGTGGGGGGGGTGTTGTCCCAGGAAGAAGTGGGGGGGGTGTTGTCCCAGGAAGAAGTGGGGGGGGTGTTGTCCCAGGAAGAAGTGGGGGGGGTGTTGTCCCAGGAAGAAGTGGGGGGGGGTGTTGTCCCAGGAAGAAGTGGGGAGGGGGGTGTTGTCCCAGGAAGAAGTGGGGAGGGGGGTGTTGTCCCAGGAAGAAGTGGGGGGGGTGTTGTCCCAGGAAGAAGTGGGGGGGGGTGTTGTCCCAGGAAGAAGTGGGGAGGGGGGTGTTGTCCCAGGAAGAAGTGGGGAGGGGGGTGTTGTCCCAGGAAGAAGTGGGGAGGGGGGTATTGTCCCAGGAAGAAGTGGGGAGGGGGGTGTTGTCCCAGGAAGAAGTGGGGAGGGGGGTGTTGTCCCAGGAAGAAGTGGGGAGGGGGGTGTTGTCCCAGGAAGAAGTGGGGGGGGGTGTTGTCCCAAGAAGAAGGGGGGGTGTTGTCCCAAGAAGAAGGGGGGGTGTTGTCCCAAGAAGAAGGGGGGGTGTTGTCCCAAGAAGAAGGGGGGGTGTTGTCCCAAGAAGAAGGGGGGGTGTTGTCCCAAGAAGAAGGGGGGGTGTTGTCCCAAGAAGAAGGGGGGGTGTTGTCCCAAGAAGAAGGGGGGGTGTTGTCCCAAGAAGAAGGGGGGGTGTTGTCCCAAGAAGAAGGGGGGGTGTTGTCCCAAGAAGAAGGGGGGGTGTTGTCCCAAGAAGAAGGGGGGGTGTTGTCCCAAGAAGAAGGGGGGGTGTTGTCCCAAGAAGAAGGGGGGGTGTTGTCCCAAGAAGAAGGGGGGGTGTCAATCCTGGGAAGTTGGGGGGGGAGGAATGTCCCAGGAAGAAGGGGGGGGAGTGTCCCAGGAAGAAGTGGGGGCGGGGCGGTGTCCCAGGAAGAAGTGGGGGGGGGGGGCGGTGTCCCAGGAAGAAGTGGGGTGGGGGGAGGAGGTGTCCCAGGAAGAAGTGGGGGGCGTGGAGGTGTCCCAGGAAGAAGTGGGGGGCGTGGAGGTGTCCCAGGAAGAAGTGGGAGGGGGGTGATTAAGGCCCAGGAGCAAGGTGGGGCCTGGCCTCAACCGATTGGCTCATTCATGGTTCCATGGCCCCATGCACCCTGTTCCTCCTCCTCCCCCACCCCCCTCACCACCAGGCCCACTTCCCCCATTGTTCCCTGTGCACCCACACTCCCATGTCAATGCCCTCCATTCCCTCCACTGCACCTCCACCTCTGCACCCACCCTCCCCCCTTGTATTCCACACTCCTTTCCCTCAGTATCAGTGAAGTAGATCTGTTTGAATCATTGTTTTTGTGCTGTAGATCAAGGGACTGATGCCAAAGCAGAGACCAATTCCCTGTCACCAGAAATTGCGGACTACGAAAAAGAGCTTGCAAATAATGCTTACCAAGCTTACACAGTAAGTGTTGCCTTGTTGAGAGTTACCTTGGGCTGATACAGTACTTGCAGTTCTTCAATGTAATGTTTAACTCATCTGCAGTTTATTCTCATTTATTAATCTTTGTGACTGGAAACAAAATCTGGAATACATATTCAACAGGTTGGGCAGCATCTGTGGAGAGAAGTGGAGTTGATGATTCAGTTCAATGCACTCCTTTAGAATGTGACCTGTTAATTATCCACTGTGTTTACATTAACATTTTGTTTTTCACTGTTTGTGCCTTCTGGTTTGCTGTTTATATACCTGTTTTGTTTAGTTTTACATACCATTTACCCAAAAGACCTTAAAATAAACACCTGATCTATAACAAAGAAAAGAACATGGCATAATTGGGCTCTTTAACACTGAAAATTTACTATTATTTCCTGAGTGCTTCCCCCTCATTCTGAAAAATGAAAAGAATGTCCTAGTTATATCGCATGGAAGCAGGGTCTTCATTCCAATGTGTCTGTGATGACCAAGGTACCTATCTGAGATGGTCTCATTTGTCTGCATTTGGCCCATATCCCTCTAACCATTTCCTATCCATGTAACTGCCCAAATTACTTCCTCTGTCAGTTTGTTCCCTGTGTCCTCTGTATGCAGAAACTTCCCCTCAGCTTCCCTTTAATATTTCCCTCTTTCGCCTTGAACCTATGCTCTCTAATTTTAGACTTCCCTACCCTGGGTCAAAGACTGCGACTGCCCACTTTATATGTGCCCCTCATGTAAACATCTGTAAGGTCACCCTTGCGTCTGCCTCCCTCACTCTGGGGGGAATCCCACAGCCAATTCAGTCTCTCCTTACAATTCTGGTGCTTCCTATGCATGTACCTGTGGAATCTATCTGCATCCTCTCTACCTTCAACACATCCCTGCAGCATGCCATCCTGAATAAAATATTTCTGTTCTGGTCTCACCAATGTCTTGTACAGCTGTAACCTAATGTCCCAGTCAATGTAACATTGATTATTCCTGTGATCAGTGCCCCAATTAATGAAGACCAGTGTGATGTGCATTGCCTTCACTACCCTTTCTATCGTTAAGGCTGCAGGTTTAAAATTTGTTTACAATGTAAATAAAAATGAAGGGGAAAAAAAACAAAAGAAAATACAATATTTGTAATTATCTTTTGTGTTCCTGGTCAGAAGTCCTTTGACCAATATGTGGGAATTACTGTTGGTGCAGTTTCACTTTCTGGTTATGAGCTATAGGGAAGGATGCGAGGCATTGGAGAAATCGGCAACAAATTATTCTACAAGTCTATCATGGCCTGCTGCCTCACATTTCCAGCATTTACTTTTTTTCTTCTCTGTTGTCAGATTTCATTTGATCTTCAATATGTGTGTCATTTTGCTATTCACTTCTATCCTACGTAAGCTGACTACCATCACCTCTGTCTTTCCTGGACTTCGTCTTGTGGTGAACATTCTTTTCTTCGTTCTGCCTCTTTCCTCTCTCTGGAATTCAGCCTGTTTTATTTCCAATTCTGTTGAGAGGTCATTGATCCAAGATGGACCACTTCCTCCCTTCACTGATACCATCTGATCACATTCCTTGTTCTGCCCTTGAGCAGGGGATCCTCAGTAGAAAGCAGTGTACCCTGTCCTTGTAGATAGCCATTACCACAAAAGGTTCTTGGATTTATTTGCCCAATGCAAAGTATATTTAAAAAAAATATGGAAGTGTGAAGCTTAAAATAGTTGTAGGAATCAGGAGTATCTTCTTGACTCCTCCCCAGTCCAGGGAATTTTCTCTCTGATGGCATTGTTCCAATATAATGTTTTTGTGGGCACACCGGCTGGGGCAGAAGCTATGAAAGTGGAGCTCAAACTTATCAAACCCACTGGACAATTGTTGTCCATTTTGTATTGCATGTTCTCGCTGTGACTGCATGGGTTCCCTCCAGCTGCTCCAGTTTCTTCCCACATTCCAAATGCGTGCAGGTTGGTAGATAGATTGGACAATGAAAGATGCTCCTGGTGATGTAGATGTGTATTAGAGTATGGGGTCGGGGAGGGGGGGGGGGTGATTGATGGGTATATGGAAGGTACGTTGATGGTCAGCATGCATTCGGAGGGCTGAAGGATCTGTTGTGCTATATCTGAGAATTCTTCATTGAAGGAATGGTAATCTTAGAGAGTTTTTGACATGATGGCCTTCATAAATCAAAGTATTGAGTATAGCAGTTGGGATGTTGTGGTGAAGTTGTATAAGGCATTGATTAGGCCAAATTTGGAGTATTGATCACCTAACTATAGGAAATATATATTGATATGATTGAAAGTGTACAGAAAAAAAATTACAAAGATGTTAACAGTCCTTGAGGAGCTGAGTTACAGGGAAAGATTAAACAAGTTATGACATTATACCCTGGAGCATTGGAAAATGGGAGCGGGGGGTAATTTGATAAAGGTATACAAAGATATGAGGGATATAGATCGAGAAAATGCAGGTGAGACATAAACTAGAAGATGTGGGTTAAGGGTGAAATGTTTAAAGGGGACGTTAGGGGGATCTTTTTAACATGGAGAGTGTGACTGAGCTGCCAGCTGGTGAATGTAGGCTCGATTTTGAAATTTAAGGAAGGTTTGGATAGGCACGTGAACAGTAGGGATATGGAGGGTTATGGTGCAGGACAATGTGACTAGTCAGAATAATAGATCAGTGCAGACTAGATAAGATGAAGGGCCTGTTTCTGGGCTGTAGTGTTCTATGGTTCTGCTCTAAAATTCTTGCTTCCTGCAGCTGAACTTGTAAAATACAAACTATAACAGTAAACTTAATTGAAATAAAAGACTATAAATACAGAAGATATATAGATAATAAATATTCACAGTAATCCTAGTGCAATAGTGCACAGTCCTTTTGTGATATTTGAATAGTCCAGGATTACAAGGAGTGGTTCAATGCTTTAGGAAAGATGGAAGGTTGGAGGAAGCCTGTGATGATCCTGACTATGTGAGCTACCTTCTACAGCTTCTACGTACTTGAACACTCAAATGACCAAACCAGGCCTTGATGCAACCATTCAGTATGTTTTCCACAGTACATCTGTTGATAGATTTGCCAAATCTCATCAGACTCCTTAGAAAGTAGAATTCTTTCTACTTTCCAGAAAGAATTCTATATGGCAGGCTTCTTTTCTGGAAGCACCTTTGCTGGCTCCAAACTCTGCTTGCATACTCCCACCCTTTTTGTTGAACCTCATTGATGTGGGATATTTATATGAAATTCTAAAAGATAATTTGCTGCAAATTATGATTGCCTCTGTGTGACTTTGTGCATTTCTTTACTTCAGTTGGGGCAGTTTGACACCTCTCTCCAGTACCTGGGACATCTGCAGGAACTAAACAAAGATGATTACAAAATATCTCTGAATAAAGCAGTGGTGGAGTTCTATAAAAATGGCCAGACTTTGACAGACACCTTGAGGCAGACACTCAACTTGCTGAAAAATCAGGTAAATGCCCAGAGTTGTGACCATTGTCAATGACCTTTCCAGAAATAGGAATTTATTCTGTTTCATTCATTGAATGTATATCCAATGTGTGATCTGTCTTTGTTTTACTCCTGTTCTTTTGGTTGATAAATAATTAATCTGTTCTAAACTTAAAGATTGACCTATTGCCGAATGACATTTGTAGAAAAGAGTTCAACATTTGGAATGTATACATGTTTCTGATAGACCTTTCACTGTTTTCAGCTTCAATTCTCTAGTCTTGCACTCCCCAACCAGACTCTACACCATCATTCTCCTTCATATCTGAACATTTGTGTTTAAATGGCATGCAGCTCCAGTTTGTGAAAACTTCTCATAACTTAATCAGAGCTCATGGTCTAATTCTGCTAAATCTATGCTTCGGATTTCGCAAGGTCATTATTTCTTTCCTGTGGCCTGTGGCTTGTAGGTGGTGTTGATGGAGATGGTTGTCGATTTTAGGAGGGCCTGGAGAGATCACGCTCCCCTGACCAATGACGGTCGTTAAGAGTATCAAGTTCCTTGGTGTGAACCTGGCGGATAACCTCACTGGTCCCTTAACACCAGTCTCATAGCCAAGAAAGCCCAGGAGTGCCTCTACTTCCTGCAAAGGCTGAGGAAAGTCCATCTCCCGCCCTCCATCCTCACTACATTCTACAGAGGATGTATTGAGAGCATCCTGTGGAACTGTACTCCCACCTGGTTTGGAAGCTGTACCACCTTGGACTGCAAGACTCTGCAGAGGATAGTGAAGTCAGTGGAAAAGACCATTGGGGAGCCTCTTCTGTGAAAGACTCCAAACATCCCACATGTAAACTGTTCTCCCTTCTGCCATCTGGCAGGTGGTATCGAAGTACTCAGGCCCTTACATCCAGAGTGGAAAACAGCTTTTTACCCCAAGCCATCAGGCTCCTGAACTCCCAGTACAGATGTGCATAGTGCGCCATGGACTTTGTGTATACATCTTAATACTCTAGTATTTTAATGTGTTAACTGCTTTCCTAACTTGTATCTATGTAAATATACTCCGTGGTCCTGGAGAAACGCTATCTCGTCCTACCTTGCAAGCATGGTATGAATGATAAATAAAAGTTGACTTGATTTAATCAGGTGGTGTCTTGTGCACTCTTTCACATGTTTAAAGGCCAGATTCCAAAGATCTACTGGTTTTATCCACCAGTCCATAACCATTCAAAAAGGGACTCTGTATGAATATCCACTTTTCTACTTTATTCGCATAAAACACTTATTTTTCAACATCCAAAGTGGATAATTTTGTATGATCTTAATTTTTCCATTTGCTTAACCCATTAATCGTCATTGTTAAATGATGTTTTGGAGTTCATTGTTCATAGTGCCCAGATTTTTTGTTGACAACTGTAGATCTTTTATTTTTATATGCATTAGTTGCTGGTGTCTAGGTGATCCAGAGCTGAGTGAAGAGCCAGTAACATTACGTCTGCTGTGGAGCAGTTGTGATGGTAGGCGAATTGCAGTGGGTCCAGTCCCTTACTTGGGTATGTGTTAATTCTGGCTGTAATGTTTAGTTGTGAACTCAATCCTTTCACATACCCTGCCAATTTGATTGTGTGTGCATTATCTCTACCACTTAGCAGCTTCCTAAAAAAAGGTCAACAATGGAAGTTCTGTGAGCTAGAATTTTAAGGGGAACTTTATCAAATGCCTTCTAGAAGTCCAAAAGATAACATCTGCAGACGAATGTTATCCTGCTTCCGGCAGGACCCAGCTTTTCCACATCCCTGTTGGCTGTCATAGATCAGCTGAAAATTTGAGGTCACTCGATCTTTGTAATTTTAACAAAGATGGACACTGCTTTCTAACACCTTGCAACTTCTTTGAACAGTTGAGAGTATTACACAGAGTTTCAATCTTTTCTAAACGAACTGTTCCTGATTCCTGAGAATGCTAATAGATTGTAGGTAGGTCATCAGCTGTACAACCTATAAAGTTTGAGAATATAATTCATCTAGAGCTGGTCATTCTCTTTGCAGGGCTGTTCTCCATTTCATTGCTGTTAATTTTGGGGAGTCCCAGCCTGATTTGGTGCTGATCTCCTTCACGAGTGAAATGTGCTCTTCCACTGTGAATACTGTTGTAATGGTTGTGGTTGAGGATAGGCGGTGTGGAGAGGGAGAGCTGTTGGAAGAAAATTCTTGGAAGAATAAATGCTCAACTGGTCACTGTTTTAGGTCCGTTCCACAGTGGAAGAAATGGAGGGACTAGACGATGTTGAGAACAGCATGCTTTATTACAACCAAGCAATCATCCTCTACCACCTACGGCAGTACACTGAAGCCATCTCCATTGGAGAGAAGCTTTACCAATTCATCGAGCCCTTTGGTAGGTGTGGCTTTTGCTGTCTTTTAAGATGCTCCAGAAGATTCCTCTGCTCTCTTGCTGTAGTCATGATAGAAATAACCTGCTAAATGGTCTATTAATGCAAGGTCAAATTAACAGTAGAGCTGCTGTCACATTTAGATTCCAGAGGTTCTGTACTGTACATGCCACTTCCATTTCAATGCCAAGAGATATACCACTGTCCCCCTAACTCTTTTTTCAAAAAAAAGTAAAAAAAACAGCAGAGTGTATGCTTTAAGAATGCTTAAAAGCATACTTTAAGCATATGAGATGCTTGAGATCACTGCTGTTGTCTATGAGTAGGATAAGCAAATCAATGTATGCTTTCCCTGGATGATGTACCTAGGGTAGAGGGTCAAATTTCAACTGGTCAGTTCTCATCGGTTTGCTATGTTCATGTGGCTCACACTGGATTCTTGCATGGACACTCTATAGTGAGCTCCTGCATGACACAAGAAGCACCGAGCATAATGTTCCAACTGATGCCTAAGGATCCGCTCTCCCTGGTCCATCAAATTGGAGGAGAAGTGTTTGTGATGGTTTCAGTCCTTTCAAGGGCATGTGGAAACACTGAGGTGGCAGCAGAACTTCAGCACACCCGAACTACCTTCCCTGGCCTATCAAGTACCTTCTGCTCTTCCTTAGCTGCCTACAGAATTTGAGTGAAATCACGTCATCTTCAATTCCAAGTCAGCATGGAAGAAAGAGAGGTCAGCAAATTGGGATAGTGAGAGAGAATGATCTGTCACTTGAGTTTCTGAACGCTCACCCTAAACTGACATCTTGTACTGCAGCTTGTGATTATGAAGCTCCTGTTGAAGTTTATTGACATCAATATTGCTGCCTGCCTGGAGTAGGTTTTGACCCAGAGTCCCTTCACATTTTGTATGATCAGGTTCATTCCTCAGGGACTTGATCTCACCTCTTGGGTGAATGGATCTACAGGAGTCATCCAATGATTTATTCATAAGTTAGTAAATGTTACACTAGGTGGGTCCCATTCAACTCTTACAATTCCTCTCTTAGTCTACTTGTATAACTCAAGATTCAACATCTTTATTGCTTCTTCAATGCTTTCATGGTCTGGCCTTCAGTTACTCCCTCCCCCATCCATGCTGTTCTAACCTGCAGCAACAGTATTTATTTTGCATCATTTCATTACTTCTGTTTCCCAATGACATGGTTTGGATTCATGTCAAAGCTACGATTAATGACCTTTGTGATGGTGACAAACGTAATCTTCCCCTCCATGCCTGTAGACTTTGATGCAGTTGTCAACTACATGTCCTCCAATGCCGCCATTCTCGCCTTGTTCCTCTATAGTTGGATAATCTTTTCCAACCACTTCCCTTCCTGTGTCCCCACTGCTATCTCTGGTGAACCTCGGGAATCCTTTCTCAGTTCCCCTCCCTCTTTTCCCCTTGGTATGGTCATCTTAAAACCCAGCACCAGTTGCCATAGGTACTCTGAGAACTATCCACATTGCTTTCATTTCTGTTGACTCTTCCACTATCCCCGTCTGTCATCCAGTAGCAAATGAGAAGAAATTAACTGCAGCAAAGTTTTCTGTTGATAATTTTTGCTGCTATAGGCAGATGGCCATTTCTTCCCAAGCACTTAAGTGATTCCAGTATGTGGCAATCACTTCAGCGATATACCTGATTCACAGAAGGCTTCAAGAAGGATGAGGATAGGGGAAGAAATTCCATCCTAAAATTTAATATATATATATAAAAAATCCCTGATATTTTCATTTCCTGTAGAGCAATAAGGAAACAGAAGTGAGACAGTGCTGTGGTGCTTTATGCTGACGTCAACATGTTTGTCCTACATCCTGGTGGTGCATTCACTAAATTTATTGTGGAAGCTGTAACCAGATATTATTGCTTTGAGTTTACATGAGGTAACGTTGCTAGCTTTAGTATAAGACAGAACCGGATGAGTATTGGTGCCTGGAACTATCAAACATGGGTTGAGCAAGGGGACTTTAGTGTGGTGTCAAACATAGGTTTAGCAAGAGGACTTTAGTGTGGTGTCAAAGATGGGTTGAGCAAGGGGACTTTAGTGTGGTGTCAAAGATGGGTTGAGCAAGGGGACTTTAGTGTGGTGTCAAAGATGGGTTGAGCAGGGGGACTTTAGTGTGGTGTCAAAGATGGGTTGAGCAAGGGGACTTTAGTGTGGTGTCGAACATGGGTTGAGCAAGGGGACTTTAGTGTGGTGTCAAACATGGGTTGAGCAAGGGGACTTTAGTGTGGTGTCAAAGATGGGTTGAGCAAGGGGACTTTAGTGTGGTGTCAAACATGGGTTGAGCAAGGGGACTTTAGTGTGGTGTCAAACATGGGTTGAGCAAGGGGACTTTAGTGTGGTGTCAAAGATGGGTTGAGCAAGGGGACTTTAGTGTGGTGTCGAACATGGGTTGAGCAAGGGGACTTTAGTGTGGTGTCAAACATGGGTTGAGCAAGGGGACTTTAGTGTGGTGTCAAGGATGGGTTGAGCAAGGGGACTTTAGTGTGGTGTCAAACATGGGTTGAGCAAGGGGACTTTAGTGTGGTGTCGAACATGGGTTGAGCAAGGGGACTTTAGTGTGGTGTCAAAGATGGGTTGAGCAAGGGGACTTTAGTGTGGTGTCAAACATGGGTTGAGCAAGGGGACTTTAGTGTGGTGTCGAACATGGGTTGAGCAAGGGGACTTTAGTGTGGTGTCAAAGATGGGTTGAGCAAGGGGACTTTAGTGTGGTGTCAAAGATGGGTTGAGCAAGGGGACTTGAGTGTGGTGTCAAACATGGGTTGAGCAAGGGGACTTTAGTGTGGTGTCGAACATGGGTTGAGCAAGGGGACTTTAGTGTGGTGTCAAAGATGGGTTGAGCAAGGGGACTTTAGTGTGGTGTCAAAGATGGGTTGAGCAAGGGGACTTTAGGGTGGTGTCGAACATGGGTTGAGCAAGGGGACTTTAGTGTGGTGTCGAACATGGGTTGAGCAAGGGGACTTTAGTGTGGTGTCGAACATGGGTTGAGCAAGGGGACTTTAGTGTGGTGTCAAACATGGGTTGAGCAAGGGGACTTTAGTGTGGTGTCAAACATGGGTTGAGCAAGGGGACTTTAGTGTGGTGTCGAACATGGGTTGAGCAAGGGGACTTTAGTGTGGTGTCGAACATGGGTTGAGCAAGGGGACTTTAGTGTGGTGTCGAACATGGGTTGAGCAAGGGGACTTTAGTGTGGTGTCAAAGATGGGTTGAGCAAGGGGACTTTAGTGTGGTGTCAAAGATGGGTTGAGCAAGGGGACTTTAGTGTGGTGTCGAACATGGGTTGAGCAAGGGGACTTTAGTGTGGTGTCAAACATGGGTTGAGCAAGGGGACTTTAGTGTGGTGTCGAACATGGGTTGAGCAAGGGGACTTTAGTGTGGTGTCAAAGATGGGTTGAGCAAGGGGACTTTAGTGTGGTGTCAAACATGGGTTGAGCAAGGGGACTTTAGTGTGGTGTCAAAGATGGGTTGAGCAAGGGGACTTTAGTGTGGTGTCAAACATGGGTTGAGCAAGGGGACTAGTGTGGTGTCAAAGATGGGTTGAGCAAGGGGACTTTAGTGTGGTGTCAAACATGGGTTGAGCAAGGGGACTTTAGTGTGGTGTCAAAGATGGGTTGAGCAAGGGGACTTTAGTGTGGTGTCAAAGATGGGTTGAGCAAGGGGACTTTAGTGTGGTGTCAAAAATGGGTTGAGCAAGGGGACTTTAGTGTGGTGTCGAACATGGGTTGAGCAAGGGGACTTTAGTGTGGTGTCGAACATGGGTTGAGCAAGGGGACTTTAGTGTGGTGTCGAACATGGGTTGAGCAAGGGGACTTTAGTGTGGTGTCGAACATGGGTTGAGCAAGGGGACTTTAGTGTGGTGTCAAAGATGGGTTGAGCAAGGGGACTTTAGTGTGGTGTCGAACATGGGTTGAGCAAGGGGACTTTAGTGTGGTGTCAAGGATGGGTTGAGCAAGGGGACTTTAGTGTGGTGTCAAAGATGGGTTGAGCAAGGGGACTTTAGTGTGGTGTCAAAGATGGGTTGAGCAAGGGGACTTTAGTGTGGTGTCGAACATGGGTTGAGCAAGGGGACTTTAGTGTGGTGTCGAACATGGGTTGAGCAAGGGGACTTTAGTGTGGTGTCGAACATGGGTTGAGCAAGGGGACTTTAGTGTGGTGTCGAACATGGGTTGAGCAAGGGGACTTTAGTGTGGTGTCAAACATGGGTTGAGCAAGGGGACTTTAGTGTGGTGTCACTGATTATGTTTTGGGTCAATAGGTCTTTATCAATATCCTCTCTCTGTGCTTGAGGTGGATGGTGTTCTATTCACTAAAGTCTGATTTTTGTGTTGTTTCTGTTCCGCCTAAGCAGAAGAGAAATTTGCCCAAGCACTGTGTTTCTTGCTCGTTGACCTTTATCTATTGACGTACCAGCCTGAGAAAGCTTTGCTACTGCTTGCAGTTCTGGAGAAAATGATCTCACAAGGAAACAACAAAAACGGCAAGTCCAGTGAGGTCAGTATATCTGAGCTGTTTGGAATTTGACTGAGGAACTTAAGCTAGACAGAGGGTTGTTGGCATAAAACATTAGAAATGAGAGCAGGAGTCGGAGGTCAACCTCTCTGCTCCACCATTCATTGCTGATTCACTACCTTGCTGGTTCCTCAGCTAATCCAACAGTATTTGGGGAAACAACTGATTGCACTGTTAAAATTACTCAGTTGATGAGCATGCAAATGTCTATGATAAAGGTATTACCAAACCATCAAGTGGTGAAGAAACTTCTCCTACCTACAGACCATAAAATGACCAATGCATTGTTTGGCCGAGTGACTCCTGGTAAGTGTACAATCCAGATTGGTGTATGACTTCAGTGAGGGGGTTGCTGTCTGAATAAGATTTGAATTGTCCAATAAAGCAGTTGCACAGTATAAAAGTGTGATTCATTGAGTACTCCTTCAATGCTGATACAGTGGCTCAGTGCTGGTAAGAAGGCCCTGAAAGGATAGAGTTCTGTGCTGTGACAATTTTTTGCTGTTCAGGGCGTCGTGGTTAGCACAACGCTATTGCAGTGCCAGTGACTCTAGTTTGAATCCTCTGTTGTCTGTCACAAGTTTGTACGTTCTTCCCCCTGTCCACGTGGATTCCTCCAAGTTCTCTGGTTTCCTCCCATATGGATGGAGTTAGTAGGTTAATTGGTCACTTGGGTATAATTGTGTGGGGTGGTCTTGTGGACCAGAAAAGTCTGCTGCCGTGTTGTATCTCTAAATTAAAATTAAAGCACTGTGCATTTTAATTCTACTATCACTTTGCAATTTGTCTGCATCACTCCTAATCTTATTTTTATTTTGGCACTGGTGTGGTTTCTTGAGGGTTAAATTGATTTTAATCTCTGATTCTACTTTGGGGCTTACTTGGCTGTCAGTTTAGATTTTTGAATATCTAATCTATTTTTTAAATACACATCATGGCATGTGAGCGTAAATGAGATGGTCACTCTTCAGTTGCCCTTGACGAAGGGCGTAAGGAATAAACTTAGGGATAGGTCATAGAGGTATTTCTCTGTTTTGTTACTCAATTAAATCCTAGTTGATCTTTCAACTGTGCCACTTTCCTGCACTATACTCATCTGTCACTTCACTTGATGTGCAAAAACCTATTTCTGCCTTGAATATACTTAACAATGACCTCTCTGTAGCCCTTGAGTGAACGGAGTCCAAACGGATTGGCTCAAATTGTGTCTGTGATCCTCTGTGGTAGATGTTTTCTTTGGCTGATTCATCTTTCATGCACCCACTGGGTGCAGTTCCATGAGGGATTTTGTATGTTTCTCCAAGATAATGCATGCATTTTGCGCTTTAGCCTCCCATGCCCCTTGCACATTAGTGCCTGGGGATTCTCCTGTGGAAAATTGGAATCTTTCCTCCCCATTTATCACTGTCCCTAGTCTAATGATTTTAAAAATATCACAATTTGCAAGGGAATCATGCCTATTCCCTAAAAATTGTTGACTCTCAGCATGTCTCTCTCAGTCCAATGGGAGGTGAAGTGTTTACTTGCGATTCTAAACCTGTATAAGGTGCCGAACTACTTCAGGAAACGGGTGTAAGAAGTCAAAGATCATGATATGATCGAGTCTCTTTTCATGTACATTGTACGATGTACATATGTTCCAAAATTCTTACTTGCTGCAGTTGAACAGCACTTCACAAAAAATGACAATAGCTTGCATTAAATTAAAGCAATAAATACAAAATATAGATAATATTCAGAGTTACAATAGTGCAAAAAGGTAAAAGTCTAGATCACACATGCCAAATTTGGCCCGTGATATAATTATATTTGGCCCACAAGATCATATCAAATATGTATTAGAGCTGGCCCGCTGGCCACCGCACCAGTATAGGGCATGCACAGCTAATACTACAAATCCCAGAATGCTTTGCAAATGTGTTGGCGCTGGCCCGTCAGCCCGCTAATCGCCCCCACCTCCTCTCTTTACTTTCATTAGCATCTACGACCTGTCGCCCAACTCGCATGTAATAAACCCCTTACGAAAAATGGCCAAACGAAAGACAGAAAACAGGACTTTCAAGACAGGTGGGAGGCAGACTATATGTTCATCATTTTAAAAGACAAACCTGTTTGTCATTGAAGCAAGTTGTTATTTTTTTGACTTGTTGGCTTGTGAAAAAAAATACATTTAAAAGGAGCTTAAAGGCTACAGAGAAATATTATTTATTGAATATTTTATTTCTCATTTGTTAATGCTTCTTCTGGAAAGAGTTTAACCAAAACTATTATTAAACATTTATTTTAATAAGAAAAAGTTTAACATTACATATGTTGAAAGAAGAGAAAACATGCAGATGTTGTTGAAAATTTTCAATAAATATTTAGTTTGGCCCACGACTTGCTCCAAATTTTTAATTTTGGCCCTCTGTGAATTTGAGTTTGACACCCCTGGTGTAGATAGTCCTTTTTGTGTGACAGGGCAGTCCCTGATTAGAGTAACAAATTGAGTTCCAAGATCCTGGCAGCTGCTGGAAAGAAAAGGTTCTTGAATCTAGAGGAGCTGGTCTTCAGGCTTCTGTATATTCTGCCTGAAGGTAGCTGTGAGAAGAGGTTGTGATCAGGTTGATGGGGGCCCTTTATAATGTTAGCTGCTTTGAGGCAGCATCTCACTTAGATACATTCAATGGACGGGGTCGGAACCTGTGACTGTTACCTTCTGGAGTCTTCTGCATCACGGTAACTTTGCGTGAGACTGGAGCATACTGCATTCAAATAGTAAACCTATTGATTGAACGTAGTATGCTCCAGTCTTATGCAAAGTTGCCAAGATGCTAATCATCAAATGGTAATTCTAGTATTTGAGCGATTGTGCCTTTTCTCCGCAAGCAACCCTCCAACATGTCCTCTCCCACAGTCAAATCACAACTGTTCATTTCCAACTGTGGCAAGCTCCTTGGGCTCTGCTTCTGATTCCTGGCCTGGCTACTCCACCAATGCAGCATTTCCTGCTGCTTTCCAATTCCGATCTCTTGTGCACCTGAATTCATTCACTCTGTGGCTGGCAATCGTGCTTCATATTTTGTTGTGATCCAAAATGGTCTAATAAATGTTTAATTCTTGAATCTGCCTGATGAAAATCTTGAACTTCTCTGATCCCTGATTCCTCTCTGACAAAGGCTTTCACATTTGTATGTTACTTGGCTACCCCACAGAGTCTAGGCAGCAAGTCTCAGCCATGCAATAAGGGATATTAACATCTAGTCCTACATAACATACCTGTGGCTTCCCCATTACCACTGAAGGTAGATCATTAAAACCATAGTTATATAGCATGTAAGGAGGTCCTTTGGCCCGCTGACCGAGGATCTCCATTTACTTGCATTGCATCCCATGACCCTCCAAGCATTTCGCTTCCATGAACATCCATATAATCTTATAAATAAATCAATAAAATAACCAAAATGAGGGAACACTGGAGTCAGAGGAATATATTCTGATAGTTGTTGCTGTGGTAGAAGAGAAGAATTGAGCATCAGAAATACAAAAAGCGGCCAAGATGAGAAATCCGAAATAAAAGCAGAATATTAGAAATACTTGGCCTTTTCTCATGCAAAATCTACAAGGATTATAGGTTAATTTGGGTGGCATGGGCTCATGGCCAGAAGGGCCTGTTACCATACTGTATGTCTAAAAATTTAAAAAAATTGAAATTTGAAGTATTTAAGCTAAAACATTGACGCTCTCCACAGAAGCTGCCTGAGCTGCTAAGTATTTACTGCATTATTTTCATATTTTTAATTAAATCTTACCTCCAAAGTGTACTCATTATGGTATGCAGGAATATCAAGCTTGCTAAGGTTACTTTTCACTGTTGTCATTTGAACAAAGGCTTGCAAAGATGCCTCCAATCAGAAAGTTGATGCTGGAGCAATGGTGGAAGCTGCAAAGTCTAAAATTCATCAGGTATGTGAATGATTTATCTTTAGTAACTCTTGCTTTCCTACGAGCTGAGGTGACGTGTGGTAGGGGAAGGGAGAGGATTTACCAAATGCTCACAGTTGAAGGGTTTTGAGACGAGTTGATGCTGAAGGTTGCTGATTTTAAAATGAAGGATGTAAGAGCCAAAGTTGGCTGTGCGTGGGTGCGTGGGTGCGTGGGTGCGTGGGTGCGTGGGTGCGTGGGTGCGTGGGTGCGTGGGTGCGTGGGTGCGTGGGTGCGTGGGTGCGTGGGTGCGTGGGTGCGTGGGTGCGTGGGTGCGTGGGTGTGTGGTCGTCCCCCACCCCGGTTAATTGGAAGTAAAAGATCATTGTTGTCAGTTAATGGAGAAGTAGTGACGAAGCAATGTTATTTTTGTGTACAAGTACCCCCAAGTTGGTCTGAAATAGAAGAAATGTGTAGCATTTGCAAGAGCCTTTCTGGTGGTGTTTGTGCTTTTTCTTTCTACATCTTCATTTTTTTTCTTTTTGCAGTGTAAAGTGAGAGCCTATGTTCAGATGAAATCTCTAAAAGCTTGTAAACGAGAAATCAAATCTGTTATGAATACAGCTGGAAATGTAAGTCAATATGGCAGAACTGGTTCTGCTCTGCATCTGTGTTAAATCTCGGGAATATATCTAGTCTGTATGCACTCTATTCACCCACCACTTTCATTTGCTGAAATAAACCTGCGTATGGCCGATGGGGGTTTATGGCAATTTTGAAATGTGATGGTGTAGGGAGGCATGCGCCAGATCTTTGAAAGGGCTTTCCAATTTCGCACTCCACTGGTCTTCCCTCCCTTCAGCCTTCTAAATTATCCAATTTCCTTTAAAAGGGCCCCGTGGGCTCTGTTTTGCCCTTTCGGTTAGTGTGTTCTAGCTCCTATCAATGCCTTAAAAAGTCTCCATTGCGCTTCTGGTTCCGTAAATCTTGCAGTTACTGCCTGACCTGCCAAAGCAAACAATGTCACTCTCGTCTTAACTTGCTGCTTTTGCTCCTGGAACATGTGAATATACAGCACATGGTGTAGCTTTCATTTCATCTGCTGTGGGATTGTTAAATCCTGAAACTCTTTCCTGAGCCCTCCTCCACAGTAGCTCATTTCTTTTCTATCAGGTGACGTATTGACAGTTGTTTTGCATACTGTTTCAGAACATGGGTAACGAGAGGACAGATCTAAGGTGAGCAGGGAGGGATTTAACAGGAAGCTGAGGGGGTGGCTTTTCTTACACAGAGGGCAGGCAGTGGGTGCATGGAATGGCTGCAGAGGAGATGGTTGAAGCAGGTATAAACATTGGATGAATAACCATATAACCGTTTACAGCACGGAAACAGGCCATGTCGGCCCTTCAAGTCCGTACCGGTTCACTTGAACAACTCCACTAGCTCCTCCGCAAACTCCTGAGGACGTGCTGAATTTGAATAAAAACAGTGCACTCGGGGGATAGAAGGATAAGGGGGGACATCCCACATTTCTAACGCTGAAAGGCCTGGACAGAGTAGATGCGACAAGGGTGTTTCTCATGGCTGGGGAGTCTAGGGCAAGAGGGCACAAATTCAGGATAAAAGGGCATCAATTTAAAACAGAGATGGAGAAATGTCTTCAGCCTGAGGGTCATGAGTCTGTAGATAGGTTTAAAGGTATATGGGTCAAATTCAGACAGGTGGGACTAGTTTGGGTGGGGCATTTTGATTGGCATGGGCAAATTGGGCTGAAGGCCTGTTTCCACACTGTATGACTGACTCCATTAACATGGAAGTAGCCGTCGACTTTTCGTCTCTTACCTGCTTCGCCAATCAACAGGTCCACAGCTGCTGCTTTGCCTCACTGGTGCCCTCCTTCATTAACCGCATCACTTGATTTCTTTTAATATCCAAAATCACTTGATGACTGTCTTGAATGCACCCACTTACGTACCTCCCTGTGATGCAGTTCCAGACATGCCAGCCCGGGGAAAATTTTACCTACATTTTCTTCTCATTTATCTCAAGTGTGGTCTAGTCTGCTTAGCCCCTCAGAGAACACACCCCTCTCATTCCAGAAATCTTTGATTCAGTGTAAACCTTTGTTGCATCCTTTAATGTATCTTTTCTCAGCTAGAAAGGGCAGACTTGTACCAAGTACTGCAGGTGTGGTCTCACTTGGATTCCTTTGCTCTAGTGCTTCATGGCCTTGGAGGTTTGTGCATAATTTAAGGTCATTTAAAATTTGCTGAAGAGAGAAGACTAGGAACACCTGCCTGAAAGAGGGCTCTCTCTTTGGTTGTATTTTCCTTAAGTGCCACGCTCCATTATTCTGTATTAAAATAATGTCTATCCACAGTGCTTGCTTTTGTAGAGTGCCTTTGATAACCGTGGCATAGTCAAATATAAACAGTTGCTGTGATTTTTATTTTGAAGTGTCGTCATTGTAGAAAGTCTGACAGCCAATTTATCCACAGTAACTATTATCAACAAAATAATGATCAGACCATCAGTGTTGATATTGATTGAGGTGGATTTGCATTGAGACACTTGATCATGGAAGGGAATCCTTGGACTAAGCAGCATAGAAAGAGCCCATGAGACCCAACTTGTTCTTGCGAGTCAAGGAAGAGCTATCCTTCCTGTTACCATTTCCAGCTTTGGTGTGCAATCTTTACAGATTCATGCTTAATGCGAATATTTTTAATGCAGGGAAAATTTCTGCCTCTGCAATGGAGAGAATTCCCCAGCTCTTTTGACTAATACCATACAATGTTCAATAATCACCTGAAAATGCACTGAACTAGATGTGACAGCCTAGGTTTTCTGGTCAAGTCTCTAAAGAACATTTTGACTTTGACATGAATGTGCTCAGTGGAATTATGGTTAAAGCTAAATGGTGCAGGGAATATGCCATTTGTACATAAGTGAATAGTTATGGAGGAAACGCATCATCTTTGTGTTCTAGTATTTGAAGATCAATTCATTTATATGGACTGTGATTGTCATCACATAAGATGATTTTGGTGATATTACTAGGCTTTGATTTATCATTTGGTTTCAAATATACATGTGTATCTACAAGCTATTTATTTCTTTTAAATGCAGTCAGCTCCATCGCTGTTTCTGAAAAGCAATTTTGAGTATTTAAGGGGAAATTATCGAAAAGCAGTGAAACTATTGAATAGTGCAAACATCACAGATCACCCGGGGTTTCTCAGCACAGGTAGGAATCCAAAGATACTGATGTTTACAATAATTTTCAGTAAATTTAAGTCACAATCGAGAACAATACATGAAAACTATATATGTGGTTCAATTTTTTTTGATTAGGTGATTTTCTTCATTTTCTAGGGTGTCAAATATCCTATACTGCTTTCTAAGAAATAGTTTTCTTTTCCCTTGTGATACGATTGCGTTCCAGTGAAGTGAAAAATGAAAATCTGTAGATACAATAGTTGAAGTAAAAACACACAATGGTGGAGAAACTCAGCAGGTGATCTCTGCTAAAGACTGTTCATTTCAATTTTCTATTTACAGTTAGTGTCTAACACCGCTTATTCCCAACACTAGGTAGCATTGGTAAAGTATTTCTTATCAAGGCAAAGGGTTCAGCATTGAGAAGAAATATGACACCAAGATGCTGAGGCACATAAGAAGTTTAGTCAAAGAGTGAACCTTAAGCTGCATCTTTAATGAGTGAAGGAGGGAATTCTGTTGCTTTGGGTCTTGAATAGTTGGAGGTGGCTGGGCTGTGATGGAGGTGGCTGGGCTGTGATGGAGGTGGCTGGGCTGTGATGGAGGTGGCTGGGCTGTGATGGAGGTGGCTGGGCTGTGATGGAGGTGGCTGGGCTGTGATGGAGGTGGCTGGGCTGTGATGGAGGTGGCTGGGCTGTGATGGAGGTGGCTGGGCTGTGATGGAGGTGGCTGGGCTGTGATGGAGGTGGCTGGGCTGTGATGGAGGTGGCTGGGCTGTGATGGAGGTGGCTGGGCTGTGATGGAGGTGGCTGGGCTGTGATGGAGGTGGCTGGGCTGTGATGGAGGTGGCTGGGCTGTGATGGAGGTGGCTGGGCTGTGATGGAGGTGGCTGGGCTGTGATGGAGGTGGCTGGGCTGTGATGGAGGTGGCTGGGCTGTGATGGAGGTGGCTGGGCTGTGATGGAGGTGGCTGGGCTGTGATGGAGGTGGCTGGGCTGTGATGGAGGTGGCTGGGCTGTGATGGAGGTGGCTGGGCTGTGATGGAGGTGGCTGGGCTGTGATGGAGGTGGCTGGGCTGTGATGGAGGTGGCTGGGCTGTGATGGAGGTGGCTGGGCTGTGATGGAGGTGGCTGGGCTGTGATGGAGGTGGCTGGGCTGTGATGGAGGTGGCTGGGCTGTGATGGAGGTGGCTGGGCTGTGATGGAGGTGGCTGGGCTGTGATGGAGGTGGCTGGGCTGTGATGGAGGTGGCTGGGCTGTGATGGAGGTGGCTGGGCTGTGATGGAGGTGGCTGGGCTGTGATGGAGGTGGCTGGGCTGTGATGGAGGTGGCTGGGCTGTGATGGAGGTGGCTGGGCTGTGATGGAGGTGGCTGGGCTGTGATGGAGGTGGCTGGGCTGTGATGGAGGTGGCTGGGCTGTGATGGAGGTGGCTGGGCTGTGATGGAGGTGGCTGGGCTGTGATGGAGGTGGCTGGGCTGTGATGGAGGTGGCTGGGCTGTGATGGAGGTGGCTGGGCTGTGATGGAGGTGGCTGGGCTGTGATGGAGGTGGCTGGGCTGTGATGGAGGTGGCTGGGCTGTGATGGAGGTGGCTGGGCTGTGATGGAGGTGGCTGGGCTGTGATGGAGGTGGCTGGGCTGTGATGGAGGTGGCTGGGCTGTGATGGAGGTGGCTGGGCTGTGATGGAGGTGGCTGGGCTGTGATGGAGGTGGCTGGGAATAGAATAGATAGGATGGTTTTAGAGGGATTTGGGCCAGGCAGGCAGGTGAGATTAGTGAGGGTGGGATGTTGAGGTCAGCATAGACAGTTGGGCTGAAGGGCTGTGTGAATTTATGACTGAGGAGGTTGGAGTTAATGGCTGAAGCTTTAAAAAAAAAGAGATAGAGTCCATGAATGCATATGTATTTGAGTGTTCAGAGATGTACAGCACAAAATAGTTCCTTCAGCCCATCAAGTCCATGTTAACCATTTGACTGTTTTAGGACTGTATTCTAATGCCTTGCTTGCTGAAGTGTTTGAATTCCTTACTGCCAGAGAGGTAGTGGAATCTGATACAATCATTATATTTCTGTTCAGATTCAGATTTATTGTCCGAGTACATGCATGACATCACATGCATCCCTGAGATTCACTTTCCTGTAGACGAAGCAGAATTACCACTTACTAGTAGAGCAAAAAAGCTGCTCAATGTACACATGTAAGCAAATAAAGAAAACAAAACTCAATATAGAGATGAAAAAAAATCAATAAAGTGCAAAAGTAAGAGTCCTTAAATGGGTCCTTGATTGAGTTTGTTGTTGAGGAGTATGATGGTAAGGGGGGTGTGGGGGAGCAGCTGTTCCTGAACCTGGTGGTACTATTCTTGTGGCACCTAGACCACTTACCTGATGGTAGTAGCGAGAACAGAGCATGTACTGGGTGATATGGATCCTTGATGATTGCTGCTGGTGTCTGGCAGCAGCATTCCCTGTAGATGTTTTTGATGGTGGGAAGGATTTTGTCTGTGATGTCCTGGACTGTGTCCACTACCCTTTGCAAGGCTTTATGCTCAGGCTGGTGTCCCCATACTAGACTGTGATATAACCAGTCAGCACACTTTCCAACACATCGGTGGAAATTTGCCAGGGTTTCTGATATCATGACAAACCTCTGAAAATTGTTGAGGAAGTAGAGGCGCTGACATGCTTTCTTCAAGATGCCATTTGTGTGTTGGGTTCAGGAAACACCTCCGAAATAGTAACTCCCAAGAACTTAAATTCACTCACCCTCCACTTCACTGGGTCGTACATGTCTGGTTTTCCCTTCCTGAAGTCAACAATTAACCACTTGGTTTTGGTGACATTGAGAGCGAGGTTGTTGTTGGTGCTCCATTCAGCCAAATTTTCAGTCTCCCTCCTGTTTGCTGATTCATCACCCCAGTTCCAGATATTAAACTGTGTTTTGCTTGTGGGTTTCAGGACAATTGCTCTCACCACCTTCCTGAGATTGTTTGGGTTACACTTCCAACAAATGGGGGAAAAAAATTAGTCTAGTTGGTAAAATGGAGTAAAAGGTGAGTGGGACTTGTGCATTAACTTGTGGTCATTAAGTTGAGATGGCCCCGGGCTTTCAGAAGGTAGGATTTTCATGTTGGATTAGTCAAGTAGGGGTAACACAAACATGAGACATGATTCCAGCAGCTGGTGGCCTGACACGAATAGAATTGAGCAAGATGGAAACGGATGGTCTCTGTTTGAATATGAGAATATTGGGTTTAAAGCTCATTTCTCTTTCTTTGTAATGCGTGGTAATGAACTAACTGGTTAATTTGCAGAAGGATGCTGTGGATAATGGAGCCAATGACTGGAGATTGAACCTGAAGACAAAGCTTTGGCTTTCTGTGTTTAGCCAAAGGGAATTTTTGCCCATCTGCTGTTGTTTGAAGAGTATGGCAAAGTTAGATAATGACAGCTCGAGACAGATGGCAATGATGCAGAACTATGAAATTAATGTTGTCAGGGTGATATTCCTGAGGTTGCTGAATAGATGAGAAACAGATCGCTAGAGTTACTGGTGTGAATGTGTGGGAGGAGAAGCCATTCAGGTTGTAAGGTTTGATCTGCAAGTGTCAGGTGTTTGAGTGGGCATTTTTCCAACCTGCGTATGAATTTGCATCTAACAAAAGTAATTTCAGATGTTCAGTTCATCTGTAAAGGAGTTACAAGTGGATGACCATTTTCTCTTTCTACTTTATCGTTCAGTGTCACTGAAGTACCACATAGATCTTTGGCGTATGTTATGTTGGGTTTTTCAGACCTTTCTCTTATCGAGCCATAGCCAAAATTAATTCCTCATCCAAGTTGGAAAATTCCTCTTTGGTTACTTGTATGAAGCAAATCTCCCATAATTGTTGGATGAGATTTGCATAGAGTTCTTAATTTTAACCCTTTAATCTCACTACAAACATTTCATTGACCTCATTTCACTCAGGATTCAGAGTGCTACAGCTCAAAAGGGGCCAGTCAGCATATTGCATCTGTCCTGAAAAATCATTCCAGTTGGCCTTGCAAATGTTTGTATTTCAAGTATTTCCCCTTTAAAAGTTGCCTTTTCATACTGAGCACTGCTGATTGTCTTCTTCTGCCTAAAAGATATTTGTTTTGGGCTGTTTTTCATGCACCTGCCTCACTTGGCATTTTTACACAGAAACTTCAGAATTATTTTGGGAAAAAAAAAATGCTTACCTCTGGTGTGTCCCGATGTGGTCATTTACACAGGGGGACTTTTACACAGCCTTCCTGGGTTGCGAAGTTTGTCGGGTGGTGGGGGGGAAGGGGAGGGGTGGGAATGATGTATTCATTAGGCCTATTTCTTATGGAGTGGCTGTGGTCAATTTACATTGCAGTTGCTCTGTAAAAATGTGTAGGGGTACAAGTGGAAAAATTACACGATGGAATTTGCATAAAAAATTCTAACATTTTTACACTTCTACCAGAGCAGAAATTTTCCTGAAATTTTCTACCATTCAAAGTGCCCAGTGATTACTGAACTTCCTGTCAGGATACTTGCATCACTTTAATATTTATCTTGAAATCAAAGCCTCTCATGCTAAAATCATGTCTTGTTTTTTTAGTACAGTAACTTTTCACCTTTAACTTTTACTCACAGGTGAATGCATTCGGTGCATGTTCTGGAATAATCTTGGATGCATCCATTTTGCAATGGGAAAACACAATCTAGGAATTTTCTACTTCAAGAAAGCATTACAGGAGAATGATATTGCTTGTGTACAATTGGCAGGAACAAACACAGATCAAGGTTGGTTCCTTTTTTCTCTATTTTCTGCAAACATTTTTCATTGTAAGTGAATTTGAAATTAAACGTCAATACTGCAATTAGTTATGCTTTTGTACAATCTGGTGGTGATGTATTTTCTGTTGGACAGTGAGTAAGTGCTCTCTTGCTTGTGTCTAAGGATTTTGGTGTCAGTTGTCTTACTCCAGAAATCTGAGCACAAAATTTAAGCTGCTACTTCAGTGTTTCATTATGGAAGCTCTCGCTTCCAAGGCACTTCAGAACACTGTCAGATTTAAGATTTAATTGCTCCATTCTTGGAACTGTAGGCTTGTTCTCCTTGGTCCAACATTCATTTTTCAAGAGACTATCATTTGTGGGAAATAGTGCTTGGTGCACACACTACTGCTTTTCCTGCATTACAGTAGAGATCACATTTTGACAGTAATTTGACAGGAACATTTTGTAAGACATCCTGTTGTTATGAAAATACAGCCTAAATAATCCAATTATATTTTATTTTTAAAAATTATTGCCACAATGTACACACATTTTTATGTACTCTTCCCTAGATGCTTTTTGTCATTTGTGGTCAGCAACATTTTGTGCAGAAATTATTGTTGAAGCAAAACAACCTTTCTGAGCATTTCTGAAGTGAAGGGATTATGAATGTTGGCATTTTCTCCATGCTGGTTTGTTTTTGGAAGTCCACTTCCATTTAACTAATCCTCATTTGATCAATAGCAGTGAACTAGCTTAAAAGGAAATTTTGCTGCAGTTTTATATATATATGTGTATTATATATTATATATATCGATGCAGCAACCTCCTTTGAAGAAGACCGCAGAGCCCACCTCACTGACAAAAGGCAAAGGAGGAAAAACCCAACACCCAACCCCAATCAACCAATTTTCCCCTGCAGCCGCTGCAACCGTGTCTGCCTGTCCCGCATCGGACTTGTCAGCCACAAACGAGCCTGCAGCTGACGTGGACTTTTACCCCCTCCATAAATCTTCGTCCGCGAAGCCAAGCCAAAGAAAAGATATTATATATATATATATAATATATATATATATATTATATATATATTATCTTCTTTTCTTTGGCTTGGCTTCGCGGACGAAGATTTATGGAGGGGGTAAAAGTCCACGTCAGCTGCAGGCTCGTTTGTGGCTGACAAGTCCGATGCGGGACAGGCAGACACGGTTGCAGCGGCTGCAGGGGAAAATTGGTTGATTGGGGTTGGGTGTTGGGTTTTTCCTCCTTTGCCTTTTGTCAGTGAGGTGGGCTCTGCGGTCTTCTTCAAAGGAGGTTGCTGCCCGCCAAACTGTGAGGCGCCAAGATGCACGGTTTGAGGCGATATCAGCCCACTGGCGGTGGTCAATGTGGCAGGCACCAAGAGATTTCTTTAGGCAGTCCTTGTACCTTTTCTTTGGTGCACCTCTGTCACGGTGGCCAGTGGAGAGCTCGCCATATAACACGATCTTGGGAAGGCGATGGTCCTCTATTCTGGAGACGTGTATATATATATATATATATATTATTTATATATATATATTGAACAAAGTAACATTTTAAATTCTGCTTTATTCATTTTTTTCTCTAATTTGATGATTTAAGGGAAAAAGTTTTCTGGCAGACCAATGAGTTCTCTGCTCACAAACAAGCGGTATGAACTGTTACATAACTGTGGAATCCAGCTGTTGCACATTGGCAGACCTTTGGCAGCTTTTGAGTGCTTGATGGAGGCAGTTCAGGTGTACCATTCAAATCCTCGTCTTTGGCTGCGGCTAGCAGAGTGTTGCATTGCTGCCAACAAGGGGGTAAGTGGATTACTTCTGTTACCCAGCTATTTTCATTTACTCTAAAGCTCACTTTATTCCTTTCCCTTGTACCTGTACCTTATGTTAAACTTCACGTCTATCTTTCTTTAGACATCAGAACAAGAGACCAGAGGGCTGCCAAGCAAAAAAGGGATTGTACAGTCTATTCTGGGTCAAGGTTATCATCAAAAAATAGTGCTGGCCTCACAGTCCATGCAGAACACTGTGTACAAGTGAGTGAGCACCTCCTAGGAGTGCAAGATGGAGTGGTTGAGCGTATTAAGTGCAATGCTACTTGTATGCACCAATTGCTGTGAATGGTTTAACAAGTGTTCATGTATGACTGTAATGTATGAAGATTATTGCCATAGAAACTTAAAACTTTCAGATTTTTATAAAGTTAATTTGATAGTTTAGGTTCTTGGCGCAGATTTAATGGTTCAAAATTAAATGATGGGTTGTTGGTTTTTTGAAGTGGGGTTAGTGCAAGAAAATGGGGCTGAGATAATTAAATGCTGGAGTCTGACTTCTAATTCTAATGGTCTGTTCTAAATTAGAAAAGCTAGACAATGAAATATTCAACAGTTATGTTCACTGGAAATTTGAAATTTCCTGATTACCGTAGATTAAAAGGTGATTTAGGAAGGCTGGAGGAGTGGTCTGAGAAATGGCTGATGGAATTTAATACAGATAAGTGTGAGGTGTTACATTTTGGAAAGGCAAATCTAAATAGGTCATATGCATTAAATGGTAGGCTATTTGAGATGTGCAGAGCAACAAAGGGATTTAGGAGTGATGGTAAATAGTACCCTCAAGGCTGATACTCAGGTAGATGGTGTGGTGAAGAAGGCATTTGGAATGTTGGCCAAAATTGGAGTATTGAATTCAAGAGTAGGGAGGTTATGATGAAATTGTACAAGGCATTGGTGAGGCCAAATTTGGAGTACTGTGTACAGTTTTGGTCACCAAATTATAGGAAAGATATAAACAAAATAGAGAGAGTGCAGAGAAGGTTCACGAGAATGTTGACAGGATTTCAAGGTTTGAGTTACAGGGAAAGGTGTGCAGACTGGGGCTTTTTTCTCTGGAGCATAGAGGATTGAGAGGGGACTTGATAGAGATGTTTAAGATTTTAAAAGGGACAGACAGAGTAAACGTGGATAGGCTTTTTCAATTAAGAGTGGGGGAGATTCAAACTAGAGGGCATGGTTTAAGATTGAAGGGGGAAAATTATAAGGGGAACATGAGGGGAAATTTCTTTACGCAAAGGGTGGTAGGGATGTGGAATGAGCTTCTGACAGACGTGGTCGAGGCGGGATCATTGGTTACATTTAAGGAAAGACTGGATAGTTACATGGATAGGAGAGGACTGGAGGGGTATGGACCGGGTGCTGGTCAGTGGGACTAGGAGGTTGGGGATTTGTTACAACATGGACTAGTAGGGCTGAACTGGCCTGTTTTGTGCTGTAAGTGGTTATATGGTTATATTAGAGACCATGCATTACAAGTATTGTTAGGCATCATACAACACAAAAACACATCTAGTCTGTGTTGAACTATTCTGCCTCGTCTCATTGACCTGCACTTAGACCATATCTCTCCGAACCCCTCCCATCCATGTACTGATCCAAATTTCACCACTTCTAATGGCAGTTCATTCTATACTCTTGCCACTCTGTGTAAAGAAGTTCCCCCTCATGATCCCTTTAAACTATCGGTTCTGTTGGTTTTTGAAAAAATGAATATTCCTCCCTTCTTCTCCTGACAATTTATTTTGTTCAGTGCTGTACTGGTTCAAAATTGTAACTAAGAAAACTGGTCGAAAAATCTATTATGAGGAAGTGCAAAGAGTTATGATCTGGAATGTACTGCCTGAAAGGATGGAAGATATTGATTCAACAGAACTTGCCAAAAGGAAATGCTTCAGAAGAGGCAATGGGTCTAATTGAATAGTTTCCTCAGTTGGCAAAGGTGTAATGGGCTGAATAGCCTCCTTTTGTGCGGTGTCACTGTGGTCGTTTCTGTCTCGGCAGAGAGTGTTTGCTGATATGGGAAGCTGAACCTTGCGAGCCTTTTTGAATAGTAAAGGATGCATTTTAATTCGGATATTAAAAATAGGAATCCTATGATTTACCTGGCTTCATTCTTTTCAAACAGTGATGGACAGTCATCAGCCATTCCAGTAGCCAGCATGGAGTTTGCAGCCATCTGTCTAAGGAATGCTTTACTTCTCCTCCCTGAAGATCAGCAAGAAATGAAGAAAGATAATGGTTTAAGAAATTTCAATCAGTCAGGCACTGGTGAAACCAACAGTGAAAGTAATGAGACATGCAGGTACAGCACAACGAAAGGTGTGTTTATTGGTCAGTGGAGTAGAGTGGAATTTTAATATATTGATCAACTTGTTGACTATCCTAAAGGATTAGTGTAAGTGTTTGAATTAAAAATATCAGAAGGCAGCAATATCTGAATATGGGGTGGTCTTCCTGATTATTCCCCGTGGTCCTCTCCTTCAGCAACACTCTTCCCCCCCCCTCCCCCCCCCCCCCGTTGATCAAAAGCCATTGCATGTGCATGATTTAATCCTCTTCAATTCCTCACCTTTCTCTCCATCCTCCCCCTTCACCATGCCAATTGATCTCACTTCCACTGCATCTCTAATGAGACCTAGTAGTTGGTGAACAGTAGCTCCATTTAAAGGTCGGTAAGATCCAGGTCATCATTTCACCATAAATCCTCTTCCCTTGTTATAAGCCACATCTCCTTCCACAGAAACAAGTACATTTGTGCCTCCTTCATTATTTGTAGTTAATAGCATCTCATTTCTTTTACTGCTCAAGGACAATAAACAACAGCAGGTACATGAGTCACTGACTTGAACCACTTTGAACCTTCTGGTAAAGGTACTCCCACAGTACTGTTGGACCCAGCAGTGATCTGGAAGGGAGCCTGAAGGCACAATTGACCACATGTCTGGGGGTAAAGGTCACAGGTTTGACTGCTATGGGAGTGGCATTACCAATGAGTATTTTCAACTGGAACACACTGCATCTGCTGGTTTTAGTGGGTTAGGGATTGAATATTCAGGGAGGTGGAGAGGATGCCATTCAAGCATGACTGCTTTATTCTGGATGCAGGGCAAGAAGATAGTATTTCATCATATTCTTGACTTTGGAACACAACAAAAGAGATCCTGGATCGAGGAACTCAGCAGGGTGAACAGCATCAGTGGAGGGTGGGGTGGAGAAACAGAATGGTCAATGTTTCAGGGTTGGAACCCTTCATTGAGACTGAGAGTGTAGAAGGGAGATGGCTAGTACGATGGGGATCGAGGGGGTGGAGTGGCCATCTGTCCTCATTTGCACCTGCCTGTTTCACTAATTCCTATCTAGCCTCTGTTCAACTTATCCCATCCTGTCCCTATTAGACTTTCCATTTTCCCTCTGCACACTCTGTCTTGAAGTGTTCCAACCTGCAAAGTCGACCATTCTTTTCCCCCCACCCCGGCTGATGCTGCTCAATGTTTTTTTTGTGTGGCTACATTCTTGAGAGAGGAAACTCTATTAAACTTGTTAAATAATCAATCAAAATATCTTGCTGAAATTATTTTATCCCATCCTCCAGTGGCAAGCCTCATGAAGGGGAGAAGTACTTGGTTCCAGGCCCACCCTCTTCTCCATTAAGGAAGCAGGAATTAGATAATTTGCGGTAAGGACACATTCCAAAACCTCATCCACTTCCCTAATGTACCTCAAGACGTTGCTGGGGTGGGAGAAAGTGGAATGCATCCTAAAGAGTGGCAAAAGTAGAGATAATATAAATTCTAGAACATATCTTGGCTCCAAACTGAAATCCAGTGATGGATGGAATATTATGATTCAGGGCTAATTATATCACATGTCACGTTCGCTTTTTTTTTAAGGTGCTCCATTTTGGCTGGCAGTGCATACGTTGCCCTTGCACTTGGTGACAACCTAATGGCCTTAAACCATGCAGAGAATCTGTTACAGCAGCCCAAATTGTCTGGATCTCTAAAGTAAGTAACTAAAGATATACAGCCATATAGTTATTATTAAACAGGATTGATTGAACCGAGTGAGGAAATTACTTCCTTAAAATTTGCCTCTTGGGCATTTACTTGAAAAAGAACAATATAGCCTTTTTTGCAAATGGTCTTGGTCTTTTCTCATAACTCTGCATATTTTTCAAAAGGAAACCCGCTATAAAAGGAAAAAATGTTGTTGAAACTGGAAGTGAGAAAGGATGTGTGAGAGATTCAGTAACAAAGTATGGAGACCCAGTGATATCAGGGTGGAATGTGAATTTGATAATGGGGGACTAGCAGAGTGGTTTAAGTTACCGATGCTCAACTGAGCCTCAGCTGCCCTTGGGCCAGAGCTTCCCATGCTGACTCCAACCACATGACTCCCAACATAGACACCTACTGTAGTCCCGATCTCACTAACTTATCCTCTTTACTACTCCTTACCCTTCCCTATAACCCCTCATCCTCTCTGCCCCCTTCTCCACAACCCCTCCTCCCTGCCACATGCCTCCTCCCCCGCCGCCTGCCTCCTCTCCCTGCCACCTGCCTGCTCTGCCCACCGTCCCCGCCAGTATAATTGACATAGTCTTGAAAATATCTGTCCAGTACTTCTTCAATCCAGAGCAAGACCAAAACGTGTGTTAGAGTGGCCACTTGTGATTTACATCTATCGCACAAAGGACTAGCATTAGGAAAGATACAGGCCAATTTATCTTTCAACAGATGAAGGCGATGTACCACTTTAAACTGAATCAATGCATGTCGGGCACATAATGAAGAGGTATTAACCTTTCCAAAAATCTTTTCTCAAAGTTCCTCTGGGAGAAATGACTGAAGTTCCAATTCCCAAGCTTCTCTAATTTTTTTTTTTTTTTTTTTACAAGAGATTGATTGCAATTTTAATAATTGTAAATATTACCTATTAAACCCTTATGGGAAAGATTCAAATGAATCAGGTTGATATGATATAGGAAAGTTAGTATCTTATTCAAAAAAACTTCTAACTTGGAAATATCTAACAATTGTGACTTTTGTATATTATATTTAGGCATTAAACATTCATCTATAAACAGATCAGAAAAATAGACAATTACTTTGATTTTCCAAAAAGAAAAGGCTTGATACATTATAGATGATGAGAAAAAAATAGTGGAGATAAATAGTACTAGATAAAGCAAAATTTTTTAAATCAAAAAATTTGCGAAATGCAAACTGTATTGTATGTTTAAATATTGGGTCAGAAGTATGTCTGCTAATCTTAGAAATTGTAAAAGGAAGAGCAGCTCCCAATAAGGAAGCTAATGAATACATCCGTGTGGATTTCAGTTCCAAATCGATCCAATGAGGGCATTTTGGTTTGTCAGAATAATATACCTGGAAAATAATATCAAATATTAACTGCACAATAATAAAATCTAATATTAGGTAAAGCCATACCACCATCTTTCTTTAATTTCTGCAAATGAAATTCAATCTACTCAATCTAGTGTTATTATTTCATATATAAGAAGAATGTTAGTCAAAATATGATATAGGTATAAAAACTGGAACCTGCTTGAAATATATGCAAATGTTTGTGTAAAAGTTATCATCATTGCGGCTGCCTCAAGCACCCGTAGGGGCTGGTCAACTTCATTCACTGTGCTCAACGATCTCAAACTCACTTGGTCCATCTCTGACAGCACTCTTTCCTTCCTGGATCTCTCTATCTCTGGAGACAAGCTTTCCGCTGACATTTATTACAAGCCCATTAGCTCCTGCGACTGCCTTGACTACAGTTTCTCGGACCCTGTCCCCTGCAGAGATTCTATTTCTCTGTCTCAGCCGCATCTGTTCCCAAGACGAGCTCTTCTAGTCCAGATCTTCTGAAGTGTTCGCCTTCTTACACAAACGTTGCTTCCCCTCCACCACCATCAACTCCGTCTTCACCTGCATCTCCTCCATTTCCAGCTCATCTGCCCTGGCCCCCTATACCCCCAGACACAACAAATATTGAATCCCCCTCATCGTCACCTACCACCCACAAGCCCTCTGCATCCACACATTATCTTCCATGGTTTCCACCACTTAACAACCGGATCCCACTGCCAGATACATCTTTCCCTTCTCTGCCTTCCGTAGGGGCTGCTCCCTCCATGACTCCCTCATGCACTTATCCATCCCCATCAATCCCTACCCCCCAGCACCTTCCCTTGTGCACCCACACCTCCTCCCTTACCAGAGTCCTGGACCCCAAACAAGCATTTAAAGTGGAACAACATTTCACATGTATTCAGAGGGCTGATTTACTGCATCCAATGCTCCCTTTGTGGCCCTCTCTTCATCAGAGAGACTAGGCGCAGATTGGGAGGTGGCTTCGCTGAGCACCTTCGCTCTGACTGCACCAGTGATGGGAGCCTCCCAGTGACCAACCATTTCAATTCTGTGTCACACTCCCACGTCTGTTATGGTCTGATGTACTATCCACCAAGACCATCCGCAAATTGGAGAAATAGCACCTGACCTTCCATCTGGGCACTCTCCGGCCAGATGGCATTGATGTTGACCTTTCTGGTTTCTGCTGTCCTCTTCCCCCCCCCTTCCCTTCCCCTTTCCAGTTCTCCTCCTCCTCCTCCCCCCCCTTCCCTCTCTGTTCACCTGCCTCTGTGACTACACCTCCCCCCCCCCTACTTTTTTGTTCAGACACCTGCCGACATTTTTCCATGCCTTGATGACGGGGCTCAGGCATGAGGCATTGGTTTGCTATATAAAGGACACTGCTTGATCTGAGTTTCTCCAGCATTGTGTTTTTGCATAGAGGTTTAAGTTACTAAGTTAGCATTCGAGAACTAAACTAATGAGATAGTTCAAATCCAATGACAGCAAGTGGGAAATTTAAATTTTTAATTCAAAAATCTGAAATAGAAATACATTAATTTTGATCATAGCATTTCAGATTGTAGAATGCACTAATCTCTTTGTGTACAAAGTATGCCGTACATGCTATAAGGTTGTCTCTAGACTAGTCTCTCAAATGGCCTGGCAATCCACTGCTAAAGGGCAAACAGATTGGCAATAAACACCATTGATATCTAGAACCTATGAATGAATAGGGATGGTGTTGGAATGATTGGTGAGCAAGCACTTCTCTTACTTTGTGCATCTAATTTCTGATGTTTGATTGTGTTCAGGTTTCTGGGTCACCTCTATGCAGCAGAATCCCTCATTTCCCTGGACAGAATCTCTGATGCCATCACTCACTTGAACCCTGAAAATGTCACTGATGTGTTCTTGGGAGTTTCTTCAAATGAACAGGACCAAGGTAAATAATTTCAAGTTTTTAATCATTTATCCATTTGGGGGCATTTTTATCAGTAGGTTGATCTGACACGATATTCCATTTTAAGGACTTCTCTCCCTCCACTGCAGAGTCATAGAGTGATACAGCACAGAAGGAAGCTTGAATGAGCTATTGATTAACAACATTTCCTGCTCTTTCCTCAATCCTGGGTTTTTCTAGCTCTCTTGTAATATAAACTTTCATTGACTTGTTATTCTACTTTTCAACAAGTCACCTTTTAAAATAAAAACACAAATATTGCACTCTTTTTTTTATGCCAATTAAATCTGTCTCCATCCCATCTGAAGCAATTTTCAAACTCGTCTAATCTCCCCTACTCCAGGGAGGACAACACCAGCTTCTCCGTTCCCTCGACAACAGAAGCCTATCTTTGCAAGGGTAATTTTAGTAATCCGTTCCGCATCCTTTCCAAGCCTTTGACATTGTGGGGGGCTGAGACTTCAGTTAATTGATTTCTTGGGAGTAGTTGAGCCAAGTTTTCACCATTATTCAAATGCTTTCTGAAAATTCTTTCCATCTGTTATTTCCTTTGATATCTAGGTTTTGAAAATAAAGATAGAACGTAAAAGTTTTTTTATTTGAGAAATTGGAAAAATGTGTATGCTTCCCCATAAAGTTGTTCAAGTGCTGCTTGAAATGTATTTTACAAGTTCATGGGCTTGATTACTGACAAGGATATTTTTTTGGCATGGAGTTACTCGCCCTCAATCACTGATGTGTATTTGGCAATTGCACGTGTTAGTAGCTACATTCCTAAGCAGTACGTTCAATCAATGACAAGCTCCTCTCTGGTGTTAGCAAATCCTTGGACCACTCATCCTTTCCCCTTCAAGCAAGAATCCTGTTTTTTTTTTCACACTATAATTGTTTCTGAGGCACTTTCTTGCTGAGTCTACACTCTCCACTTGGTAGCTCTGACGTCTTTCATGCTTCTAGTACTTGAGGCTTCTGTCCTCCAGTACTTGGGAATCACAAATCTCCTGTGATTGCTCTTACCATTTATAGTCGTGTAATCATCGATACCACATAACAGTCAATTCCCACCTTTGGCCCAAAAATTGGGTGTTTTTGTAGCACCCATGAAAAAGTCAACCCACCCCCACCCCCCTTATCTTTGTCCCCAACTGCCCACTCATCTGAGCTCCTACTGACTGCGGATCCTCGCCCCAGCTGCCCCCCACACACACCGCACACCCCACACACCCCCACACCCCACACACACACACACCCCCACACCCCACACACACACACACCCCCACACCCCACACACACACACCCCCACACCCCACACACACACACCCCCACACCCCACACACAGACACACACCCCCACACACAGACACACACCCCCACACCCACACACAGACACACACCCCCACCCACACCCCCACACCCCCACATCCCCACACCCCCACACACAGACACACACCCACACACCCACACCCCCACACACACGTATGGTAGTTTTTGGAGCTGATTCCAAAATGTAGCCATCTGCTGATACGAAGACTACAGCTACACTATTCCTGTGATCCCAGTAGTCCCCTCCTAACATAGAGATCTCTCTTCTGCTACCATTGATCCAAGGGCTACTGTCTGCAGATGAAGTCATGAGTTTAGTCCTTGTAACCAAAGCATTTCCCATCACCTGCCTTACGATTGATATTCACGATGAGGACATTTGTTGGTAAAGCTTGGAGTCTTTTGCCCCGTCCCTACTTACTTGCTCCTGAAAATTACCACTTGGGAGCTGGTGAAGTTCCCATGGTGAAGGCTGTTGTTATGAAACTGGTCTCATGATTTTGACCCAGTTACAATGAGATGGGCCCAATGCTTGTGCAAGTTGCAATGGCTTATGATTCGGAAGAATTATGGGAAAGTGCGTTGTTCTGTGTGTGCTGCTCTTGTCTTTCCAGGTGCTGGAGATTGTGGATTTGTGAGGTGTTGTGCAAGTTACATTGTGCAGATACCAGGATGGTTTTAACTTTAGCTTGTAGAATGACGTAGGAGATTGCAGTGATCAAACTAACACACATTGTGGATGCTTGAAGACGGCAGATAATTGAGATATTTTGACATTTCTTTTCAGGCACCGATCGTGGAGAAAACGAACAGATGGAGAGCTGTAAGTGTGTACTACTTTAAAAACTTCACGTATGCAAACAAAATATGGCCATCACTAAAATTGGGAATGAAATTGGAAACTGCTGGAAACGTTCAGCCTGTCAGCTGTCATCTGTGGAGAGAAGCATAATAATGTTCCATGTTGGTGATCTATCAGAGCTGGACGATGGTCAGAGATTGCTCAATTTCTAAGAGCAGAGCATGCCTCAGAGTTGATGTGAAGGGAGAAAGAAAGAATAATTGTTTTAAAAAGTGCTTAACCATTTCATGACTCAGAAGCCGAAGCATTTTGACTTACTTGCATTCCTTTTACATATATATTTGGTGGTTGCATGAGGCATAGAAGTTAGGGGTCTTTTCTGTGATATCACGAGTGATTAATATTGTGTTGGCTTTCTTGCATTGTCAGGCAACAGCTGCCTATACAAGCCTTACCACTGCACGCTGTTGACCTGTGGCATCTTCCAATCTAGCATTTTAAAATTGGCATCCTTTTGATCAATTCCTCAGTGACTTCAGTCTTTCCTATTTTTGCAGCCTCTTCATCTCTCCAATCACAGATCTGTTTTCTCTTCTTGTGTTTTCTGGCTTTAATCCTTTTACTGATGGACAGCTGTCCCTGCCAGGTGTCTTGATCCACAACTGCAGAAAACTTTTCCAAAACAGCCAGGATGTTGCCTGGATTGGAGAGCGTCTTCTGAAGCAAGGTTGACTGAGCTAGGGATTTACTCTTTTGAGTGATGGAGGCAGGCTTAATAGAGATATATAAGATTGAGTGGCATAGATAGGGCAGACAACCAGCACCTTTTTCCCAGGATGACAATGGCCAACACTAGAGATCTGAGTTGAGGAAGGTTTAGGGGAGATGTCATAGGTAGGTTTATACAGAGTGGTGGGTGTTTGGAATACGTTGCCAGAGGTGGTGGTGGAGGCTGGTACAATAGAGACATTTAAATGACTCAGATAGGTACATGAATGTAAGGAAAATGCAGGGTTATGGGCTGTAAAGTTGGGATGCATTAGACTGATGGTGGGGTAGGTTTATAGAGGCCGGCACAACATTGTGGACCAAAGGGGCTATACTGTGCTGTAATGTTCTACATTAACACCAACCTTTCTGTCTTCTTGAAATACTGCTTAAAGCTAAACCTTTTTACCAAGCATTTAGTTGTCTGTCTTCTATGGTTCTACTTCAAATTTAGTTTCATTGTGTTAGAGAGGATATAGAAATGCAAACAGTTGGGTGAATCTTCTGCTCCAAGACCTGTCTCCAGTCAGTTCACCTAGCTGTTGATCAGCTTTGATTGGTCTGTGTTACCTAAGCCAATCATTTGGCAGAGTCTGACTGATGAGGGCCATGTCCATGGCAGTTGAAAAAGAAGTGACCAAACTAATCCCACCTCTGGCAACGGGCACCTGCAAGTTGCAATTCTTCAAGTACACATCCAAGTACCATGTTGTGTGTTCTATTGTGATAAGAACTTTTGCATTCACCACCTTTTCAGACTAAGTTCCAGACTAACCCAATCTATTAATGTTTTTAAAAAAGCAAGTCTGGAATGGTGAATTCTCTGCAGAATTCCACTGGAGACAGCCTTCTAGTCACATAAACATTACTCTTTGCTTCTTTCCATAACTAATTTTGGATCCAATTTGCCCCTCTCCCTTGAATCTCGGGCCTTGTTCTTTATTGAACTGCTTCCAAGTGGCACCTTGTTAAGAGCTTTGCCAAAATCCATGTTGAAATGTTTGTCCTTTCAACCTTGTTAGCCTTCAGAAAAATCATATTAGTCAGGTGTGATCTCCCTTGCTGGTTGTCCCTGATGTATCTGTTTTCATACACTCATTTTAGATCCCAATAATTTGCCCAGTACTTGAGTTAAACTAACTGCCTTGTAATCAGTTGATTTATCCCTCTTGTAATAAACAAGGTACAATAGTAGCAGTTCTCCAATCCCCTGACATTGTTTTGTTAACCAAAGGTTTGAAAACCTTTAGTTGGAGTCTCCAATTTCTTCCCTTGCTGATTTTAACAGATGTTAATTCATATCAACTACAACTTGGTGGTTTGTCCTTTTGGTAAGATTTTAACACTTAATACTTCCCCTTTTTAGTATGTTTATCACTTTCAATAATTCATTCTCATTTTCCATAGCAACCCTTAGAATTTCTCATGTGAAGAAAGTTGTAAAATATTCATCAAGAACCTTCTTAACATTGATTCGTTCCTAATAGGACTTTTTTAAAAAATATTTTATTTATTAGAAAACAAAGTAATAACCATAATTACAGAATTAAAATTAACTAATTATCAAAAAGCAGTTTACAAGGTTACGTAGGAAAAAAACCTATAAAATCTAAAATAAAAAATCTACAACCTTGCCCCTCCCCTTAACCTAAATCTACCACCCTATTCCCCATTTTAAAAAAAAGAGAGAAAAAAGAAAAGAGATAAGGAGAACAACTTCAGTCATTTATTTAGTATTCAATGTGGAGATCGAGCCGCACCCAACCAGTTTCAGATTTTCAAATTAAAATAATCCAGGTATGGGCTCCAAATCTTTTTAAATGTATAATATTGATCTCTTAAATTGTTATCTTCTCCATTGGAATGCATGAGCTTATTTCTGAATGCCACCTTTGTAAGCTAAGCTCCATCTGATCTTTCCATGAAACAGCTATACATTTCCTTGCTACAGCTAAAGCCAGTCTCAAAAATGCCATTGGAAATTTATCTAATTTATGTAATAAAGCCATTTCAGTAAGGTCCCCAATTTAAAAAAAAATCTTTTGGTCTAGAGAAAAATATATTTTTAAGATTTCCTGCAAACAGTCTCTTAATTTAGCTCAAAAACCTTTAATCTTATCACATGCCCAAACTGAATGCAAAAATGCACCCTTCTGCTTATTACATCGAAAACACAAATCTGAAGCACTCAGTTTATATCATTTCAAACGTTCAGGAGTTAAATATAATTGATATATAAAGTTATAATTTACCAATCTATACCTAACGTTAACTAATTCTGTCATAGTATCTTTATTAATCTCCTCCAATTATCTATATCAAACTGAATCCCCAAATCTTCCTCCCACTTAAGTCGTAATGTATGCAAATCCACCTTAGCCATTTTCCGTTGTAATAATTTGTAAATTTCTGAAATAAATCCTTTCCAAAATCTCAAATTAATACTTCAAATTAATACTTCAAATAATGATTTTTTTAGTAATTCCAAATGTCTCCCTAAACAATCATGCAACATTTATTTAAATTGATAATAACAAAAAAGTGTATTATTAGGAATTTGGTATTTCTCCTTCAACTTATCAAATGATTTTAAAAAACTACTCATCTCAAAACAATCATTTACTGTTCTTATTCCTTTCTCGTTCCAAATTTTAAGGAGGTTATTGTCCATCGTGAAAGGCAAACTCTTATTTCTCTTTCTTTCTTTTTCAATCTTTTTATTATTATTATAATTTATAAACACATACAGTTCAAAGAGATATAAAAAAAATACATAGTAAGTAATGAATTAATACAGAGATATTAAACAATAATATTACAGAATAAAAATATATCATAAAAAAAAAATTTTGATCAGTTTAGGGTGTGAACTATCTCTAAAAAAAAGATATAATTAATAACAATATATGAAAAAAGAGAGAAAAAAAAACCCCAAAAAAGAAGAAAAAACAAATCTGAATTAAAAAAAAACTTAAAAAAAAAACCTACAGATATAGCTAAACCACGCCGATCACTCCGATCTCATCTTACAGCCCAATTATCATACATAATCATAGAAAGAAAACAGAGCCAGATCAACTCACCACAAATGAAAATATTGAATAAATGGTCGCCAGGTTAACTCAAACTTAGAAGGGGATTCATAGACAGAGTTTCTAATTTTCTCTAAATTTAAACATAGTATAGTTTGGGTAAACCATTGGAAAACAGTGGGAGGATTTACCTCTTTCCAATTTAATAGTATAGATCTTCTAGCCATTAGTGTAAGAAAAGCAATCATACAATCCGCAGGAAGAGATAAATAAGTCAAATCTATCATAGGTAATCCAAAAATTGCAGTAATGGGATGTGGTTGTAAATCAATATTCAAAACAGTAGATATAATGGAAAAAATTTCCTTCCAATAATTCTGTAAAGAGGGACAGGACCAAAACATATGTGTAAGGGAAGCTATTTCCAATTGACATTTATCACATATAGGATCGATATGAGAATAAAAGCGATGGAGTTTATCTTTAGACATATGAGCTCTATGAACAACTTTAAACTGTATTAGTGAATGTTTTGCACATAGAGAAGAAGAGTTTACCAGTCGCAGAATTTTATTCCAATTTTCATTAGAAATATGAAGGTTGAGTTCTCTTTCCCAATCATTTTTAAACTTTTCAAAAGTCCCAGAATTTATTTTTGTAATTATATTATACTTATTTCTCAACAAAGGAGTATATCTGGATAATCCACCTGGCATTCCTATAATTTTAGTAACCTCCTCCCATATACTTATCAAATTAAACAAAACCAGAGATTTATAATTATTATCAGCTTTACTCATCCATTTATAAATAAACTGAACTAATCTCTCCAATTCTATTCAATTCGATATCTAACCAAACTACCTAAATCAGATATTCTATTAATAATTTTCAGTTGAGCTGCTTTACAATAATTCTCAAATTGTGGTAACTGCATTCCATCTTTCCAAGTTAGTTTATGCATTGAAACACACTTCATCTTTCCCTTCCATAAAAATTTCCTCACCACAACATTTAAATCCTTAAAAAATTTATTCGACTTTTTTTTTTACATGGTATATTCTGAAAAAATATTGTAATCTAGGAAATATATTCATTTTTATACAATTCGCTCTACCAACCAACATTAACGGTAAATCCTTCCGACAATGACATAAGTTCACTCTTATTCCAATTCACTTTATAACCAGATACCTCCCCATACTGTAACAATCTTTCCTGCAATGCTTTCAAAGATTCTTTTGGATCAGTCAAATATACCAATACATCATCTGCAAATAAACTAATTTTATATTCCTTTGAATCTGATACAATGCACTTTATTCTTTCTTCTTGCCTTATTACTTGCGCTAAAGGTTCAATCACCAAAGCAAATAATCCCAGAGCAAAGGACATCCTTGTCTTGTAGAACGGTGCCTAATAGGACTTGCTTTTTCTTTATCCTCTTACATGTCGTATATTTTTAAAAAAAAACTTTGGATGTTCTTTAACTGCGACTTTTTAAAAATATCCTTGTTTTCATTGTTTCCCTTTTTCATGCTGATACTTTCTGAACTCTTTCAGACTTTGTGTTTTTTTTAATTCTGAGGAAGCGGAGTGTCTTCTAGTGTCACACAAGGGACTCCAGATGCTGGAATCTTACTCTAAATAAATATTGCCGGAAGAACTCAGGGGGAAAATAAATGTTCGACGTTTCAAGATGAAACTCTTTAGCAATACTTGTTATATAAATTAGAAACACCTCTAACTTCATCTGCAGTATTCAGCACTCCCAGTGTATCTGCCTCTGCATTGATGAAACAAAACACAGACTAGAGGACTGTTTTGCAGAATGTCTATGCTCTGTCTGCAGTGGCTATCCTGAATCTCCGTTGCATTTTTTTTCCATCCCATTCCCACACCTGACTGACCTGTACTGCCAGAATGAGACCCAACACAAGCTAGAGGTACAACACAATGCATTCCTCCTGGTCAGTCTACAGCCCAATGGAGTGAACATAGAATATTCTAATTTCAGGTAACAAGTCCCTACTCTCTTCTGTACTTCTCTGCTCTTCCTTTCATCCCCTTTCCCGCTAACCCAGCCACCCCACTATGGTTCCATCGCCCTTCACCCCCAGCTCTCACTGAATTCTTATGCACCCCATCTCCTTTGGTTCTATCTACCCTCTCTTTGTACCCCTATGCTCAACTTGTTAAATTCTGGCACTGGCAATCTTTCTTTGCTAATTTCCCCCACCCAACACTGTGACGTCTTCCTTCACCTGACCCCTTTGTTTTACTTACCTCCCTCTCCCTTTGTTATCTGCCCATCTATTGCCTCTGTGCATCATGCTGGACCTCTCCCTGCTTCACCAATCCCACATGGGGCCCCTGTCCCACCTCTTTCACTCTGTCCTCTTACACAAGTTTCTCTACTACCTATCCTCAGCCTTGATAAAAGGTTTCAACTCAAAACATTGACCAATCTTTTCCTCTGATGCTGCTCCAGCAGAATTTGTTCAACCATATGTGGGTTGGTGAGAACGACATCCTTCTGATCTGTTTCCAGCTGATGAATTTGAATTTTACTTGTGGAAGGGTGCCAGAATACTTCCCTTGAGGTAGAATATTTGTTGCTCTGTACCTGGCACCATGCTGTGCAAGATAGATTCTCATTTTTCTACAAGCTTAAGAAATGAGATTTATCCATTCTAGAGTCAGCATCAGATTCAAGGTTAAAACATGCTCTTCTAATTTTATTTTGTGCATTTCACAGCTGGGAAACAGATACTGCAATGTTATCCTAATTCCGTTACATCAGCTCGTGCAATGATGCTCTTTAACCTTGGCAGTGCATATTGTCTACGCAGTGAATATGATAAGGCACGCAAGTGTCTTCACCAGGTGAGAAAGCAAGAGCATGACGTTTAACTTGCTCCATCCAAATCCTCCAGTGGTGTGCACAGTCTCAGTGGCATGCATTACCTCCTAAAGGCATATTCACCTGTGGGAGCTGGATTATTTGCTGCAAAGGTCCTATTCAGTTGCCACTTGGGTGGTAGGGTAGAGGGAAGGATGTGGTGGGGTGTTGAGACATCTTACAGTCCTTAGTAGTTTGAATTTAAACACGCATTGAATATTTTTTTAACTTATTTTGTGATTCTTGCATTATATATATATATTTTTAAAAGCCTAAGGTCCTTTAGTTTATCTTACCACCTTAAATGCTGTAGATGATTTAACCCTACTTGTAGCAAACATTCCTCTTGAAATTTGATTTATTAATTCATGTTACTGAAAGAACAAGATTTGTTACCCTCCTTTCTATAATTTAATCTGGCTACATGTTAACTGGCCACCTGACAAAAAGTCCTAGGTTGGTCTGTCTGGACATCTTTGTTCCTGTAATTTAGCACAAAGGTTTGTCTCTGCTATTTGATGATGATATCCCATCTTAAACATGTGTACAGTTCCTGTCAAGAATCATAACTAGTGCCTTTGCTGTTGTAAATTGCTTGGCCCCCTTTGCTCTTTTTTTTGGCTCAACTACTATGACACAGGCATCGAGGTTTCCTTTCTTCAGTCTTTTGTACTAAGATTCTGAATTCAATTTTCCTTCAGCCACAGTTTCATTAGGATCGTTCCACATCCTAATAATTGGTGGGGATGAAAATGCTGTTTTTTTTAAAAAAAAACCTTTATTTGAGACTACTTTCATGATGTGTGCCATTCAAATGCAGATTTGCCAAAAAGGTTTGCCCACCATGCTCACAACAACCCTCTTATGACTAAACTGCAGCAACTTTACCCCCAACTCTGCCAATTGTTGCGAGCATCTTGTTCATTGCTGCAGGCTCTCTTATAAACACAAGAGAGCCTACATTGATTGGTACATCTCACACAAGACTTTGTTGTGCATTCCCTGCTGTAAAAAAAAAATTCACTTCCAAGTAAATACTTGAAGAAGAAGAATATATCAGTAGTAACATTGATAATGTACAAACTTGTAGAAAATGGATTCCTAAGGACAAGTAAAAATCCTAGAAGTAAAGTGTGTGTGTGTGTGTGTGTGTGTGTGTGTGTGTGTGTGTGTGTGTGTGTGTGTGTGTGTGTGTGTGTGTGTGTGTGTTGTAAAGATACATCCATTAGTGATCTGATGCTATATCCCTGGAGTTTCCCACTGTCTGCCAATCTGAGAAATATGTTTATTGTAACTCTACTTTCTGGATTTCAGCCATTTCTCTCTGCTTGTTTATATCATAGGTTGGCAAGTTCCCATCTGATTCTTTGTATGATATTTCATCATGTGTCTACATTCTCTATTGTAATTTCCCCCATTTCCTCAAAATATTCCATAAACATTGATTTGGAATAATTGGTTCACATCTGTTTTGGCTATCTGATCATCGATGCCTGTCAAAGTGTTTTTATTTTATCTCCAATTACGGTTTACTCCTGTGGACACAAGATCAGCTTCTCAGTCTTTCTGTGTCCCTGCTTTCTTTCTAACACTTATCAGTCCCCTGGATCTCTTGAATAGTTTTAGTCCATTGAATTTTTAAATAATGTTTAGTCTCTATTTCCCTGACCTCCTTATGGAATTTTGGGTTGCATACCATATGTTCTTGGATGCTTTTAACACCTTTGTTCAGCTAAGCATTCCATCCATAGATACATATCTGTTGCTTGTTCCTTGTTTTAGATTCATGGAAGCCAATGAAAATAGTCTTCCCTGAAAGAAGCAATAAACTACTTCTCGACTGCACCTTCATAATCAGTACGCTTGGAGTATACTGCTTCATTAATGAATCCCTTTAAGAATTTTTTTTTGTTGCTTTTTTTAAGTATCTGCCTTTTCAATCTTGCCTTCTCATTCATCCTGACCTTTCAGTTAGTAAATTGTTTCTTGTTACTTTATTCTGAGAGAATTGTGAATGTATACAGTGGACTGTGTATTAATAGTTTGAGCTTTCATAAAGCACTTAATAAATTATTCCAGTTTAGACATCCTTCTGAGCCTTTACCAAAGAAGTCTGTTTACATTGTTTCTGGACACTAGCTCATATCTATTTTCCTTTATTTATCAATTGAAGGCTGCCTCGATGGTTAGCCCGAAAGAGATTCCACCAGAAGGTATCCTGCTGGCTGTATATCTTGAACTACAGAATGGTAAGTTTCCACTTGATAATGATCACTAAGGTAATAACTTTTATACTTAAAGTATTGTCTGTAGAAGTTGGGGCTTTTTTTTTAATGTAATGCTGTTAGGGTACTTATAAAATAATTTCTATGGGGACTGAAGTGCAAAGCAATAGTTTGGAATAGGTTTGCTTCATTAATAGCATAAGTTTTGTACAATTTCTAATGAAAATTGACCATTAATGCATTCTTCCGATGCTGCCAATTGATGTGTCATATTCCCAACTCAAGATTGATGTGTTTCAAGCCTGTACCTGTCAGTGCTCCTCACACCAATGGACAACTTCTGTGGGATTCTGTCAGAATAATTCTGCCATAACTAGCATTGATAGAGGACTCTGAAATGCCCAACAGGGCTTCGCGAACATAAAGCTGAACGTGATCAACACTGAATCATGGAGAACATGGCCTGGTTTGAAGAATATCATAAATGAGGCAGGAGGAGTTTCTGGAGGAGAATCCAGAGATTGGGTCTTGCCAGTCAAAAGCATTGCCACTAGTTGTGTGACAATTAATATTAGGGAGGTTCAAGAAACCAGAATTGTTGGGATTTAAATTTTGGGAGAGGACTGGATGAGATTACAAAGGTAAAGAAGAGTGAAACAGAAGAGATTTGAAAGCTAAAGCAAATCCTGCATTCCCTCAAGGATGTAAGATTAATAGCAATCTGATAAAATTTTTGAAGATTGAAACAGTGGAGAGAAATACTGTAACTTTGGGAATTCTGTTTTAATGATCATGCCATTCATGAATGGTGTCTGTAAACACTTTGCGCTGCACTGGTTAATGGAAATCTGCAACCCCATTTCAAAATAGATGTATAGTTTCATGGCAGAGGAGTATTCTAGGTAAATGCATTTAAGATGTCAATCTAAGACCTCATTGAATGACAAGGCTCAAGGGGTGAATGGCCTGCTTCTCTTTCTTGCCACCTTACTATGACATGTAGGAGTAGTGGTCATAGTAAATTTGTCTAGAGATGGTGAAATTATTGCAAATTTACACTTGTATTTCTACTGCTTGCAGTCTTTGTCCCTACAGTTGTGTACAATGATAGAGTTCATGTATAATACATTTGAACCAAAATTCTTGCTGCAGCTGAAGAGGTGCTTATAAAGAAAAACTATAATAATAAACTAATTAAATTGAGAGATAACAAAAACACAAGATAGATAATAAACACAGTAATCGTAGTGCAGACAGTCTTTTTGTGGTGTCGGAGCAGTCCCTGAATGGAGTAGTGAGGAGAGGTTAAAGAGCCTTCTAGCTATTGGAGGAAACTGTTCTTAAATGTAGGCGTGTTGGTCTTCAGGTTTCTGTACCTTCTGCCCGAAGGGAGCAGTGAGAAGAGGTTGTGACCAGGGTGATAGAGGTTCCTTATGATGTTGAGGCAGTGCCTCAGATGTGGCGGTCGAAGGGAGGTCAGAACAGTTGAGTTTGGGAGCAATTCACCCAGTCGGTACATGTAATTTGTTTTTTTTTGGTTGTGGGGCCCAGGCAACACACAGTTGGCACTACAGATCATCAAAAGGAATCAGCTGCTGCCATCAGTGAAAGCAATGTCTTCTGAAGTGAAGAAGAAGCCAATGTTCCAGTCCACTCAGACCGTGCAGCCGCCACCCTTCAGCTCTGTCCAGCGGAAGTGAGCCTGTTGTGCTGGCATTTACTCACTGCCCTCAGGACTATACCCCTTCTGGGTAAGACGGTCAGGGTGGAGGGAAGAAACCATCAAAGCACTGCACCTCTCATTCATCCAACCAGGCAGAATGGGAGATCTTGGACTGTCCTGTGCTAAGGATATCAGTACCGGTTAGGGTAACTCTAATTTGAACTCGATGCCAACTGCAGATAACCCGTGTACAGATTCGAGGTGTTTGTGGAATATGGGAAGTTTATTGAGTTTTTAATGCTTTATTTTATGTAATGGTTTGTAACTGAAGTATTTATAACTGAACAGATTTGTTTCCTGATACATTTGCCGCAATTAAAACGATTTAATGGAACCTTGTACACTAAAGAACACTTTTATATATGGCCTTTTAGTTGAACATCTCTGTACAGTGTACATGTTATAAAACTGTCATCCTTTAATGAACTCTATTGAGATTGTTGGTTGAATTTTGTTCTGGTGTTATATTTAAAATTAAATTGATGCAACTTTCCTTCCTGTTGAACAGAATTTACAAGTCCCCTTGTCTTAGCTGCAGTCAGTGTTGTAATATCCCTGAGCTGTGGAGACGATTGTGGGGTGGGGAGAGAAGGGAAGCAGAAAGTCAGATATCATATAAAAATCCAGAACACAATATTCTCAATTACTATGGATATGTGAAGGGAGTATCACCAATGACTTGAAATTGGTTAATTAAACCAACAACATTTTGTAAATGGTGAATTCCAGGTCTGAATTCTTTGCTGCTTTTCAGCAATTGCCTCTTTTCCTTTTCTGAAGAAGTTCATGTTGTGTATAGAAAGACCCAGGGATAAGAATTTTAAAAAAATGAAATATACCAAAATAATAATGAAAATATTATAGTAGATTTTTGATTGACAAGGTTTGTAAAAGAAACCAAAATGTAACATGCTACCTATACACTTGCTTTACCAACCTCCAGCCTGGCTGTTGGAGGATATTGGGAGAACAGGGAGAAGGGGGAGCGAGCTTTAGAAAGCTACAAGAGAAGACCAGAGATGAGGGGCTGACAAGATTGGATGCCAGGATCTAACACTGACTCAGTGGGCTATGTTTGGAGTCATTATGAGGAGAGGACATAGTTTGACTTTTTCATTGCAAGCTTCTTCATCACAAAATTCTCCCGGGGAATTCTCAGCACTGCAACAGAGTTTGGCTGTGTCGCTGAGTTACACAGCAGTGCTCCTGAGCACCATCCCATCTTGTAATGCTGCTGAAGTCTAGTGACTCAAGCAACCGGCCCATAATTGGAGGCCAACTAGATCAAGAGGGTAAGGTTTTCACGAACCGCAAACTGACTGGTCAAACACAGGTGCTCTTAAGTGAAGCAAATCAAATGATATTTTGGAGTATACTTTTTATGATTGTGAATAAAGAACAAAAGTAAACTGTGTTGTGCTGATTACTTTGGTGTGAACTGCTATTCCTTGCCTTCTATCCATGGTACTTAGTAAGGGCATTGGAGTTTCTTGATTACCTCCCTTTTGAGGTATTAAAATGAAGTGATTTTAGAGACAGTAGATTTAGGAGAGACTGTTCCATCCATGTCCCAGTTCAATATGATTGTAGTGATTCATCTACTCGATGACAGTTTCTCCAAGATAGTTTTGCTTAACAAAAATATATTCATCACCTTACAATCTATGGTGCCTGTGTGTATACATCACTTAATTTAAAATGGAACTTCTTGCCCAAGATCACTGCTGTCTGCCTGAGGTGCATTGCCCAGATCAGCCATTCCAGCGTGTGGACTGACACTGAAGTACATCACAGGTTGGGTGGAAACCAGCAGAGGGGCCTTTTTACTTCAGTTCCACTTCCTGCAAATCCTCTACTGTATCTGCATGTCTATAACCTGGCTACAGTTTTGGATTCACTCCACTTAATCTGAAAATGAACGTCCTTGTGCTTAATCTCAACGAAGGGAACTTCTTTTATAAAAGCTCAAATCAACGCGAACCAAAAAGAGTGAATTGCAATTATTTCCCATAGGAAGTCTACATTGAATCTTTGCCTGCCTTCCCTTAGCATCAGGAGGAAGTTGAACTGCTGACCAGCTGTCAGCTGTGTGTAGTAAAGGAAGCTCCATCCACTACTGTCAGTGGCGCCTCATTTATCACCCATCTGCTGAAAATGTCTTAAATCTGCTTGTTAATCCTGTTTTAATTCAGAGATGCAGCAGTTGCAGGCCCTTCCTGCCCATGAACTGGCTTTGCCCAAATACACCATGTAAACAATTAACCTACTAATCCCATTCATCTTGGATATGGGTGGAAACCCACACAGGTCATGGGCTTTTCTTAATTGTTTGACCTCAAAATTATTACTCTTTCCATAACAGAAGTCATTTGGCAGAAATAAGGGAAGACTTGAAGTGCACTTGTTAGGCAAGCTTTGGCATCTGCTCAGTAATTTAAGGCATGGTGTTTTCTGTAGATGAGAAATGTCTTACTGTGGCTTGATCATTGAGTTCCCTCTGGGAGCAAACCCCAGAACACACCCATTCCTGCAACTCAGAAATGTCCTGCCAGGAGAGAACTAGGATGATCCTATAATTAGGTGATCATTGCGGGTTACTTTCCTTCCATATGGATTCTGGTGACTCGGGTGTAAAGGACGAGTTGTTTGTATTAGAAAGTAATGTGCCTCCAGCAGGGAGAGATCGTTCTGGTATTAAGTGTATGAAATTGCATTTCTAGAGTACCTTCCATATCTTTTACAATTATGGTGATTTGAGGTATTGCTTTTGTTGCGAATGCATGCAGAAAGGTCACTTGTGCACTCCAGAGTCTCACAGGCAATAATGGGTGGATAAACTGCATTTGAGGAGTTAGTTGAAGGCTGAATTGGCCCTGAAACACCATAGATAATCTCTGTTTGAAATGGGGTCATAGGCATCAGAAATGGTTTAATTTTTGTCTAAAAGCAAGTACTCCTTCAGTACAATACTACGAAATCAAGATTTTTGTGTTCAGTGCATTGGAGCACATTGGTTAATGCTACTGTTGGGAAGTGTGCAAATACCTCAGAAATCTATTAGCATGTTTTTCACTGATTTTTAAGGATAGAGCCATAGAAAACTACAATGCAGAACAGACCCTTCTGCCCATCTAGTCTGTGTCAAACTTATTCTGCCTAGTCCCACTGACCTGCACTCAGGCCATAGCCCTCCATACCATCCCATCCATGTACCTAAATGTTAAAATCAAGCCTGTGTCCACCACTTTGCAGCTTGTGCCCCCACTCTTACTACTCTGTGAAGGTTCCCCTAAATATTTCACCTTTCACCTTTAACCCATGTCTTCTAGTTCGTGTCTCACCTAACCTCAGTAGAAAAAGCCTGCTTGAATTTATTCTTTCTATGTATATCTCCATCAAATCTCCCCTCATTCTCTGATGCACCTGAAAATAAAGTACTGATCTGTTTAACCTTTCCCTGTAATTCAGTTCAAGTCCTGGCAACATCCTTGTAAATCTACTCTGCACTCTTTCAATCTTAGGTGCACACAATACTTCAAATGTGCCTTGCCTTCATCTTTCTTGGTAACTTCCTTGGAAAAACTCTAAGCTGCATTTCAGTTTGGTGCGGGATCTGCTCTGCCCAGGACTACAGGGAACTGCAGAGAGTTGTGTACACAGCTCAGACTGTGGCACAAACCCTTTTATCAACCCCCTAGTACTTTACCTTGGGAAAGTAGTCATACTCCTCAACCCTGCTACTGGTTGGGCAGAAAGTGTATAAGTTGGAAAACGAGAGCCTCCAGATTCAAGGCCAGTTTCCTTTCTGTTATTATCAGGCTAGTGAAAATGATAATGCCCTGAACATTTCTGTAACAATGCACTGCATTTTTATTTTCCAGTACCTTTTATACTTGTGTATTGGTGACTTCCCTGGATAACACATAAAATAAAGTTGTTCACTGTATCTCTGTACTTGACAATGACCCATTTCAGTTCCACTTTGGGCTACTCACTGTCTCAGCTCCCATGCACAGTTGAAGCCTGAAAGTTTGCAGGCCAAACAATTTCTCATCTCCTTCTACTCACAGTAAACTAATTCATCTAGAAGAACTTGCAGTAAGCTGCCTGATCTCTGCTTATTGCACTTAATGTCCTTGCATGCTGATGGGTGTGAGGTGCTTTCCATGAGTTAGCCTGAGCTATTGATTGGTGGTAGCCATAATTTATCCGGTGAATCGCGTTTGAATCCCTCGCTGTCTGTAAGGAGTTGGTGCATTCTCCCCAGTGTCCGCATGGATTTCCTCCAGGTGCTCCGGCTCCAAAGACTTATGAGGTTAGTAGGTTAATTGGGTCACCGGGGTGTATTTGGGCAGCACAGGGTCACGACCAGAAGGGCCTGTTGCCATGCTGTATCTCAGAATTACAAATCAAGAGGAAGCCACATGGGTCATGGCGATGTTATTGTGGCCATTCCTCCCAAATCACAGTTCAGATTGCCATACGGAACAGACAGGCATGCATTCAAGTTTATTGTCATGCAACTATTGGTTCCTTATGGAGTAATAAATCTCCAGGAGATGGATTTCCATCTGAATTTTATTAAGGGTTTATTAATACCTATATTTATGCAAGTATTAGATCAGGCTTGAGAAACCTATACTTTTCCAGAATCATTTTCGATGGCAATAATTACAGTGATTCCTAAAAAAGATAGAGACCCTTTAAAAGCTTCATTCTAAAGACCCATTTCATTATTAAATGCAGATTATAAAGATGTTGCAAAAATTTTAGCAAATAGGATGAATAATTTGTTACCTAAATTAATAAATATGGACCAGACAGGCTTTGTTAAAAAGAGACAATTGTCAGAAAATGTAGTTAGATTGTTTAGTATAATTCATTTGATGCATAAAAGAGGTGAGTTGAGTGTTGCAGTAAGATGCAGAAAAGGCATTTGATAGATTAGAATGGGATTTTTTATTTAAGGTTTTGGAGAGATTTGGATGTAATTTTAAAAATTGGATTAGAGCATTATATAATAACCCTAAACCTAAAATAGTAACTAATGGACAAGTATCCACCCGGTTTAAATTGATGAGATCTAGTAGACAGGATGTCTTTTATTCCCCCATCTTTATTTATTTTAGCCCAAGTAATTTGCTCTGATTTACAAAGAGTTTCAGGATAGATCAAGAAGAACATAAAATTAGTTTATTTGCAGCTGATATTTTAATATATTTGACTGACTCTGAGACATCTTTACAAAGACCATATGTTCAATTGGCAGAATGTGGAAAAGTTTCAGGTTATAGAATAAATTTGGATAATAGTGAAATTTTGCCTTTAATGGAAGGTGATAATACTCAATGTTAAAGGGATACTCAGTTCAAATGGCCAAAAGAGGTATTAAATATTTAGGTATATGCAAGGACAGAAATTTGAAGAACTTATAAAAATTGAATTATTTATATTTACTTAAAAAGATTGAAGAAGATTTGAAAAAAATGAATAAATATACCTATAACTTTATTTGGAAGGATTAATTGTATAAGAATAAATATATTTCCAAGAATACAATATCTTTTCAAAGCATTACCTATTTTAACACCTCAAAAAAATTTTCAAGAACTAAATAAACAAGTAAAGAAATTTCTTTGGCAAGGCAAAATGTCAAGAGTGTCTATAGAGAAATTAAAAAGGAAATATGAACTCTCAGGCCTTCAGCTTCTTAATTTTAGAAATTATTACCGAGCAGTGCAAATGAGATTTGTTGCTTCCTTTTTTTGAAAATAAAAGTCGGCATGGGTTAATATAGAACTGAATAAGAGAGGAGAGCAGAAGAATTTACAAGTGGCAACCAAAATTGATGGTTACTGATAAGGAGACAACATTATTGAAACATTTGCTTGAACAAAATAAATGATTGAGATTGGTGTAAGAGGGTCTATATCACCTAAAATGCCATTGATCCAAAATCCCCTTCTAGCTCTTTCAGGGGATAATAAGTTTTTGAATATATGATCGCGAAAGGGGATAGTAAATGTTGCAGATTGTTATGAAAGGGGTCAATTAATGTCATTTGAGCAATTGAGGAACAAATACACTATACCATATAAATACTCTTTGTTATTTTCAATTAAGAGCATATTTGAGGGATGAGCTTGGACCGACCAACTATTTTTACCTAGTTGTACTGAAATAGAACTTATTAGGAGAGGAATTGTTAAAAAAATTGCTTCTATGATGTATTCATTTTTACAAGCAGGAATTCCTAAACAAGGACTTCATAAATCTAGACAGAGATAGGAAGCATTTAAATATGGGAAAATTTAATGCAAGGATTGTATGATAAATAAATGTTAGATATAAATTAGTCCAAAATAATTTTTTACATCAACTATATCTCACACCACAGAAACTAAACAGACTGAAATCAGATTTATGTATCGATGTTTTAGATGTGGTGTAAATGTAGGATTTTTTTTTTACGTTCAACTTGCTCTTGTCCCAATGTAAGGCCTTTGTGGACTGATCTACAGAATTTTTTTAGAACAAGTTACAGGAATTGTTTTTTTTATTTGCAAAGTCCTGATTTATTTTTATTAGGGAATGTTGAAGGTACAAGACCAAAATTAAAATGATCAGTTTATCAATTGGAATTTGTTAAATTAGCTTTAGCCATTACTTGGAAGTCTAATACATCTTTGGGTATTTTAAGGTGGCATGCAAAGATTCAAAGTTGTATTTCTTTGGAAAAAATTACACATAATTTGAGAAATAAGTACAGTATTCTATTTGGTGCCTGTACACACAAATAATGGGATTAAATTTGTAATTATATCCTTCCTATGCTTCTAGACCTGCAAGATTATCCTCTGAGTGGTTATGAAGAATCCAAAAATTCTCTTTCTTTTCTTCTTTTTATTTATAGGCATATATTAACATTTTTTGAGGGGGAGGTTGGGTTGGAGGGGGTTTTTGGTATGGGGTGAATATAAATAACGTTATTTTTCCATCATCAATTTTCACACTTACCTTCTGGAGTGGTCATTCACACAGAACGACCTGTGTACGGGTATCATCACATGTTTAGACTAAATACCTGACGTGCGGAACTTGCGTAGGCGAGACATGGGTCGATTTTGCCCATTATGTCATATTCATTAGCCCATTGTTCCTAACTACCTACAGTTCAGTTTAGACTGCAGGCAGTTCTCAATAATGTCTAGGGGTGCCGCAGGTCAAATTTCGGAACGAGAATGAGTCACTCATTTCCGTTCCAATCTTTTTACACAGAATGCATTTTGGGAATAATTTCCTGGAACATCAGTGGCTGTGTAAAAAAAAAAAAAAAAAAACATAAGAGAGAGATCAATTGGTACAGATCAAAAGCAGCATAATTTTACCACATTCAGCATCTGATAACAGTGAGAAAGAAACTGTCATTGAACTTACACTTGGAAAAGGAGAGGGGGGTGTGAAGAGAGTGTGACTGGGATGGGATGACTCTCTTAATGTGCTGGCTGCTTTCCCACAGCAGTGGGAAGTGATGATGGAGGGGAGAGAGTTGTGTGTGATGGCCTGAGACATGTTCACAATTCTGCAGCTTCTTGCAGACATGTGGAGCAGTTCCCATCCCACGGAGTGATGCAATCTGACTGGATGCTTCCTCAGCTTTGTGGCAGGGTCTTTGCACATCTTCTAAAGGATTGCAAAATGGAAACGAAACTGTGGAACCCAGCAATATCAGCACATAATATTTATATATGTACCTAAAGACATAATTTAAAATATATACAAATATTTTGGGATGATTTACTCATTTACAGGACACTGTTCATCAATCTCATAACCTGCGGGAAGGAGCTATTTTCCAGCCGGGCAGTCCTGGTTTTGATGCTCCTGTATCTCCTTCCTGATAGGAGTGGGTCAAAATTCCTGTGTGATGGATGGAAGGGGTCCTCAATAATTCTTTGAGCAACGTTCATGCAATGCTTCTGGTGAATGTCATCAATAGAGGAAAGGGAGACCTCAATGATCTTCTTGGCCGTGTAGATGATCCTCTGTATTGACTTCCAATCTGATGCTTTGCAGGTACTGTACCACACAATGATGCAGTCAGATAGGACACCCTCTAAAACTCTGTAAAATTATGTCAAGATGGGAGTCAGTCGCTTTGGCCTCCTCAACCTCTAGATGCTTCAGCACCTTCCTGACTAATGAGATGCTGTGAGCCAAGGCTAGGTCATCCATTACATGCACACCAAGAAACCTTGTGCTCTCCACTCTTTCTGAACCTCTCTACCTTTGCTCCTTGCAATTAAATAGGTGTAATATTACATGAAATTTGCTTTAGTCTGCCGTAAGGAAGACGGATTCACTCTCAGCAGAAATTGCCAGACACCTCTTACAATCAGAGAAAGAGAAGCAAAAGAGAGTCCCCCCAGAGTTACTGAGTGCCCATGGATTTGCCGCCAGCTCTGCTGCAGTATCCACAGTCACACTGACTTCAGTCCAATCCTAGATCCATATCCAAACCTCTGGCTCGATCAGCA